>NW_024582979.1:184619-193294 GCF_018398535.1 Haplochromis burtoni | reverse complement strand
CTGTGTCATAAAAAATCTAATGATCAATTTTGACGTTTAAAGAGTTTAGATCGATCAGTTGTTTACATCACTCAACACAAGCAGAACTGCATCACTGCAGCAGAAGACACATCGTCCACATTCAGAAGCACATCTCTGTATAGTGACTGGTCTCATGATTTAAACAGGCAAATGTTCAGCATTCAAACTACAGGTGAAGAATAGTCAAACCAGATGTTTCCCCGTTATGTCGATATCAGCTAGTCAAGTACACACCTACACAGCATGTTAACAAACCGTGAAAAAAGCCACACAAAAAATGAATGATTGCTGGTAACGGTTTCTATACATTAGTATTTACGAAGGGTATGTTGTGACTTACCTTCAAAATTACAGCGGTCCCTCGCTATAACGCGGTTCACCTTTCACCTCGCTGTTTCGCAGATTTTTTAGTGCAAGTTTGCATGCTTATTTTTACGTCACATTGTGTCCTGCGTCCTGATCGCTGCAGACGATCTCCTCCGTGACGTCTCTCCTGTACAGTACAGAATCGCTGCATCGATCGCTAGCAGTGTGACTGCAGTACAGTATGTCCACGAAACGTTTTGCACCGTCAAAAAATAAAATTGGCTACTTGATTTCACCTATCGCTGGTTATTTTTAGAACATAACACCCGCGATAAACGAGGGACAGCTGAGAAATATAACATTTGAATCCCTTTTCTCTTTTGCTCTGAGGCGCGGGGAAAAATATCGACAAGTCGATGAACATCATTTACAGATATATTGGGTAAATGCCCAAGACATCTATAGAAATGTAAATCGCCGCTTGATTCATTCATTTGCTTAACTTGTTTTGGACCGTAAACAGGGCGAATAGGACACCGGAAACAAAGCTCCCCACAGGAGTTTCCGCACCGGAAGTAGCATATGCTAACGTGCACATACTATTCTAGCATTCATTCAAAAATGCTGATAAACTCAATTTATTTGAGTTGTCTTAACTTAGAAAAACTAAGTAAGCTGGAAGTTTTGCTTCTCAGTGCGGAAGGATGAAAGATGTGGTTTGAAAATGCCACATCACTACCGTCCTCCCTAGCACGGATCAGTCCACATGTTCATGGTGCATTTGTTATGGAATATGTTGAGCAAACCTGGAGAAGCTTCAGCTCAAGATATTATTGTTGTCATTGCTGTGGATCTTTGCCTGATACACTGACTTGGTGAGTAAATGTTTACTCTTATTCAGCTGTTAGTGTGGGGGGTATTTTCAATCCATAGCCATAACTAACTAACTATATATATATCATGTTTAACATGAGTAGCAAAAGACTGCAAGGTTGAAAACGATATGCCGGCAGTTAGCTGTGCTCGTGGACTCTATCGAGCCTTGACCTCCCGGTCAGCTATCGCGCTGGTGGATAACAGAGCTCTCCGAAAACATGGAAGCACTTTTGCAAATATGTGATATTTTTATAAATTAAGTAGATATTTGAGCATTACACAGCTACATTCTCGCCTGAAAATATCTTAAAAGGTTATTTTGTGACCCAGAAAGGGTAATCTGGGGAAAAGGAGGATCGCATTTGTCGGTCGCAGTTGTCGGAGCCTGTGCGTACTTGTAAGCGCGGCAATGGCGGAGGAGCGCGGCTAAAAAACATTACTTTTTCTGGGTCACAAAATAACTTTTAAGATATTTTCAGGCAGAATGTAGCTGTGTAAAGTTCAAGTATCTGCTCGATTTATCAAGACATCACATATTTGCAAAAATGCTCTGACGTTTTCGGAGACGTCCATTTTTTTTATGCTTTGTGGCAGCTTTTGAACATCTGTGGCATCTATTAATGTCAAATCTAGCCTTTATTTAACAACATAAGCAAACTGCTTTTATATTTAACCACTTTTCTGTTTAATTACATTTTAAATAATAATAAACAATAGTATTTGTTTTGTTAAAAATGTGTTTAAAAACAAGTTTTGTTGTGAAAGCTATAATCCAGATTAGTGGCCTGTTAAATGGTTAAAGTCTAGGTTGGCTTTATACTTGAGAATAAAGTATTACAGCTTGTCCTTCTAAAGAATTAAGTTAAATTCCACAGTTGAATCATAAGAAACATTATTTACATATAACCAGTGTTGGGTAAGTTACTTTAAATTAGTAACTTAGTTACATTACTAGTTACTTCTATCAAAAGTAACTCAGTTACTTCAAGTTACTCGTTACTTTCAAAGTAACTAGTTACTAGGGAAAGTAACTTTGGTTTTACTCAGAATTCTCTTGTTAATGTGTTGCTTCCATAACTTTGCCAGTCTTCTAGCTTGCTTACTTGCCACAGTGCACTGTGCCACCTACCAATAGAAAGGAAAAGATAATGTGCACATTTCCACGAGAGAAATCCCACGCCTGGACCGTCATTGACTGCTGCCATGATTCTAGCCTACGTCACAGCGTCATGTGCGCTTTTTACATCCAACACAAAAACTGCAGTCGTGGTGCTTTCGATTGTACTCAGAACTCAGAAATTCTGCCTTCTGAATAGGAAGATGTAGGTAACACCAGACTGCAGATGAGCTGCATACAGAGCTGGACTGGGACAAAAAATTGCCCGGGCATTTTGACTAGAGACCGGCCCCCATTATAGGAAAAATCATAAAGCCTTTGAATGAAAATAAACACTGTTGTGACAGTGATGTACACTGTTTTGATGGTATATATGCATCAATCTATCAATCGTTTGTTGTAAGATTCAGATAATTATTTTTTAAAAGTGAGACATTTTAAATGAGAATAAGAAAGAAAAGTATTTCTTTGTGCCCCCCTCTCCCTGTTAATGCCCTACATGCCCCCCTGGCAACACTTTGCTAGACCCGCCCCTGCACAGTTACCAGCTGTCAGCTGCTTAGAAAAGGATCCTGGTGTTATTTGTCTCTCAGAAACAGTTCATAACTTCAACTCATTCATGTCACCTAAAAGGTAAACCTGTTTCTCCATCACAGCTCTGATGATTCAGTAAGGACATCTCCTGGTTTCATCTTCATGTTTCCCTCTCACCACATATCCAAACCGACATCATGACCAGCAGCTTTACAGCTGTGGCTCCAGCAAACATCAGCTGATACTAGAAATTAATATTAAATAAATTCTAACAACAGCTGATCAAGCTTAAACGTGCTGCTGTTGTTTAGCGCGACATCCGCTGGTTTCCTCTTTCTGGCGCAAAGTGAGCGATAAACAAACAAGAGAGAAAAGCCGATCAGCTGATCATTGATCAGTTTCATGATTGAAGTAGAAACAGGAGAGGGAGGGGAGAGGATGAGAGAAGAAGAGGCAGCTGTGCAGCAAAGACACAGAATAACTCCAGCTTTGTGTCTTTTTCATTGTAGCTGAATTACGGGACAAACTGTTCCTTTTCACCTCAATAAGAAACGCGTAATATTTTCTCTGAATACCAGACGGGACGGTTGGCAACTCTAATAACTTATGAACAAAATAAAGTTCAACATCAGTAACAGCACCAGTGTTGGGGAGTAACGGAATACATGTACCGCCGTTACGTATTTAAAATACAAAATATGAGTAACTGTATTCCGTTACAGTTACCGTTTAAAAAGGTGGTATTCAGAATACAGTTACTTTGTTGAAATAAATGGATTACACTGCGGTACTTTCCTGTTTCATATTGTCGCGGGTCAGGACTGTTTGGGTTTTGTTTGACAGCTACGTTCTGTTGTTCCAGGCGGCAGCGTTACGGTTGCCATGGTTACAGGGCGACGCTCTCTCTCTCTCTGCGACTGTGTGTTTCCTGGGTGAGAGAGCGCCTTTTCGTGTTTGTCTAAGCTAACAGGCAGAATGCTACAAGCATAGCTCTAAAGAATGTAGCATCATGGGCAGTGTAGTCCGTGTTGCAGGGAGAATGGACTGCCATACACGTTATGGGTCTGTGAGCGAGGAGGGAGAAAAAGGGGAGTGGAAAGGTACGAGTTGTCATCGAGGAAAAACGGGAGCTGGAAGCATGTAAATATAATAATAACCACTGCAGCCAAGAAGAGGCCTGACGAGCCCAGTTGTAAGTAAGCTATTAAGACTCGACTGTACACCGTGTTCGTGTTTTCCTCCGAAAACAATAAGTTCCGTTGGAGCAGCCTTTCAACGCCTCTCTCTGTCTGTCGCAAGAAAAGTTGACCCACACAACAAAGTAAAGTATTTTTATGGAACGCCAGGACTGCCATAATGAATTAATTAAATACACCATTAAATAATTAATTAAATGTGGCAATAATTAATTAAAATTGGAATTAATTAATTAAATAAATAGTTATGACACATGTAATTAATTAATTATTGACACATTTAATTAATTATTTATGTATTTCACATTTTAATTAATTATTGACACATTTAATTAATTATTAATTTAATTATATGACACATTTAATTAATTATTTATGTATTTCACATTTTAATTAATTATTGACACATTTAATTAATTATTGACACATTTAATTAATTATTTAATGATATATTTATTTATTTCATTTTGGCAGTCCTGGCGCCTGGCTCTCATCATGAAATAATTTTATCTGTCAGCCTCACCCATCAAACTCAGGGGGCGGGGTTAACGCTGATCGAGTCAAAACCATTGCTTTGGCCTGGTGGCCATTGTTTCTAGCACACAACAACCGGCATGTGGAAGCTAACAGAACTGAGCTTTGAAAAACCCTGTTTGTGTGTACCAAATACCGTTTTAATATTTTTTTAGCCGAGAATGTAGTGGTTTAATCTTCATGTGTCTGGTCGGTTTGTCAAGATACAGCCTCTTTGCAAAAGTGTTCGATGATTTCGGAGATGTCTGCCCAGTCTCACGGCAAAGCGTGGGATAGACCCGCTCGCCTCGCAAGCAATCCCACCGACAAAGCGCAGGCCCCGGTACACAGCTGTAGTAACCCCCGCTGACTTCTTTTACTGAGGTTATATTTATCGGTGTTTTATTTCCTGATGTTCTTATGTGTCCTACGTGTTTCAGTCGCCAATTCTGAATTATAACTAACATTAAAAACATGTTTAAGGAGGAGAGAGAGCAAATAAATCTGTTTAACATCTGATCTTTGGGTTTTTGTTCAGTAATCAGCGTGACCTGTGTATAAACGCATAAAAGAGATAACGTTGGTGTTTCCGTCATGTAGTAACTGCTGGCTTTAACTGTACAAAGGTTGTTCGACACTATGAAACACATACAGACTTCATGATGTTCGGCTAATATTTTTATTGTGAATATTAATCATGCTGACCTCGCTCTGTACACCACGCAGCGAGGTCAGCATATCCACGATATCCATTCCAGCTCCATGAGTTAACACAAAGTTTCCCAGCTGACTATCTACTTCCAACTATTCCAGAGACGTGAAAATATACAGCATAAAGAAAAGTGTAAGAGACTCAGCAGCAGATTAGAATAACAGTTATACATTTAATAAATCACCAAATGAATCCAAGAAACGAGCAAACCTGTTCCGACAATTTGAGTTTGTATTCCCTCAGCTGCAGACTCGCTGCTGTTTAAATGTTTGAAAAGGAAGATTAGATATAAAAAACGTCAAACATAGACTCAGTCTGCCTTCACATTTGATATGAGGCCAGCACGTATAGTGGCCTCAGCAGGCTATTACGAACTTTTTAGAACATAACACCCGCGATAAACGAGGGACAGCTGAGAAATATAACATTTGAATCCCTTTTCTCTTTTGCTCTGAGGCGCGGGGAGAAAATATCGACAAGTCGATGAACATCATTTACAGATATATTGGATAAATGCCCAAGACATCTATAGTAATGTAAATCGCTGCTTGATTCAATCATTTGCTTAACTTGTTTTGGACCGTAAACCAGACGCGAATAGGACACCGGAAACAAAGCTCCCCACAGGAGTTTCCGCACCGGAAGTAGCATGCTAACGTGCTCATATCTATTCATAGCATTCATTCATAAAAATGCTGATAAACTCAATTTATTTGAGTTGTCTTAACTTAGAAAAACTAAGTAAGCTGGAAGTTTTGCTTCTCAGTGCGGAAGGATGAAAGATGTGGTTTGAAAATGCCACATCACTACCGTCCTCCCTAGCACGGATCAGTCCACATGTTCATGGTGCATTTGTTATGGAATATGTTGAGCAAACCTGGAGAAGCTTCAGCTCAAGATATTATTGTTGTCATTGCTGTGGATCTTTGCCTGATACACTGACTTGGTGAGTAAATGTTTACTCTTATTCAGCTGTTAGTGTGGGGGGTATTTTCAATCCATAGCCATAACTAACTAACTATATATATATCATGTTTAACATGAGTAGCAAAAGACTGCAAGGTTGAAAACGATATGCCGGCAGTTAGCTGTGCTCGTGGACTCTATCGAGCCTTGACCTCCCGGTCAGCTATCGCGCTGGTGGATAACAGAGCTCTCCGAAAACATGGAAGCACTTTTGCAAATATGTGATATTTTTATAAATTAAGTAGATTTTTGAGCTTTACACAGCTACATTCTCGCCTGAAAATATCTTAAAAGGTTATTTTGTGACCCAGAAAGGGTAATCTGGGGAAAAGGAGGATCGCATTTGTCGGTCGCAGTTGTCGGAGTCTGTGCGTACTTGTAAGCGCTGCAATGGCGGAGGAGCACGGCTAAAAAACAACTTTTTCTGGGTCACAAAATAGACTTTTAAGATATTTTCAGGTGAGAATGTAGCTGTGTAAAGTTCAAGTATCTGCTCGATTTATCAAGACATCACATATTTGCAAAAATGCTTAGACGTTTTCGGAGACGTCCATTTGGGTTTTTTTTTCATACTTTGTGGCAGCTTTTGAACATCTGTGGCATCTATTAATGTCAAATCTAGCCTTTGTTTAACAACATAAGCAAACTGCTTTTATATTTAACCACTTTTCTGTTTTATTACATTTTAAATAATAATAATAACAATAGTATTTGTTTTGTTAAAAATGTGTTTAAAAACAAGTTTTGTTGTGAAAGCTATAATCCAGATTAGTGGCCTGTTAAATGGTTAACATCTAGGTTGGCTTTATACTTGAGAATAAAGTAATACAGCTTTTCCTTCTAAAGAATTAAGTTAAATTCCACAGTTGAATCATAAGAAACATTATGTTACATATAACCAGTGTTGTAAGTTACTTTAAATTAGTAACTTAGTTACATTACTAGTTACTTCTATCAAAAGTAACTCAGTTACTTCAAGTTACTCGTTACTTTCAAAGTAACTAGTTACTAGGGAAAGTAACTTTGGTTTTACTCAGAATTCTCTTGTTAATGTGTTGCTTCCATAACTTTGCCAGTCTTCTAGCTTGCTTACTTGCCACAGTGCACTGTGCCACCTACCAATAGAAAGGAAAAGATAATGTGCACATTTCCACGAGAGAAATCCCACGCCTGGACCGTCATTGACTGCTGCCATGATTCTAGCCTACGTCACAGCGTCATGTGCGCCTTTTACATCCAACACAAAAACTGCAGTCGTGGTGCTTTCGATTGTACTCAGAACTCAGAAATTCTGCCTTCTGAATAGGAAGATGTAGGTAACACCAGACTGCAGATGAGCTGCATACAGGGCTGGACTGGGACAAAAATCGTCCCGGGCATTTTGACTAGAGACCGGCCCCCATTATAGGAAAAATCATAAAGCCTTTGAATGAAAACAAACACTGTTGTGACAGTGATGTTCACTGTTCTGATGGTATATATGCATCAATCTATCAATCGTTTGTTGTAAGATTCAGATAATTATTTTTTAAAAGTGAGACATTTTAAATGAGAATAAGAAAGAAAAGTATTTCTTTGTGCCCCCCTCTCCCTGTTAATGCCCTACATGCCCCCCTGGCAACACTTTGCTAGACCCGCCCCTGCACAGTTACCAGCTGTCAGCTGCTTAGAAAAGGATCCTGGTGTTATTTGTCTCTCAGAAACAGTTCATAACTTCAACTCATTCATGTCACCTAAAAGGTAAACCTGTTTCTCCATCACAGCTCTGATGATTCAGTAAGGACATCTCCTGGTTTCATCTTCATGTTTCCCTCTCACCACATATCCAAACCGACATCATGACCAGCAGCTTTACAGCTGTGGCTCCAGCAAACATCAGCTGATACTAGAAATTAATATTAAATAAATTCTAACAACAGCTGATCAAGCTTAAACGTGCTGCTGTTGTTTAGCGCGACATCCGCTGGTTTCCTCTTTCTGGCGCAAAGTGGCGATAAACAAACAAAGAGAAAAGCCGATCAGCTGATCATTGATCAGTTTCATGATTGAAGTAGAAACAGGAGAGGGAGGGGAGAGGATGAGAGAAGAAGAGGCAGCTGTGCAGCAAAGACACAGAATAACTCCAGCTTTGTGTCTTTTTCATTGTAGCTGAATTACGGGACAAACTGTTCCTTTTCACCTCAATAAGAAACGCGTAATATTTTCTCTGAATACCAGACGGGACGGTTGGCAACTCTAATAACTTATGAACAAAATAAAGTTCAACATCAGTAACTAGCACCAGTGTTGGGGAGTAACGGAATACATGTACCGCCGTTACGTATTTAAAATACAAAATATGAGTAACTGTATTCCGTTACAGTTACCGTTTAAAAAGGTGGTATTCAGAATAAAGTTACTTTGTTGAAATAAATGGATTACACATCTTTTCTCT
>NW_024582979.1:158791-184594 GCF_018398535.1 Haplochromis burtoni | reverse complement strand
CTTTCTGAAAACTGGTTATCCAGCTTCTTTAGTAAAGCAGCCTCCACCCACCGGTAGTCCCTGTTGCTAAAACAGATAAACGCATCATACCTCATCTCATCCACAAGAGGCATCAGTTTGGGGCCCTTGAGAACCCTGCTGATGATCTTTTTGTAGATGATGAATATTTGTCCTCGGAGACGAGCGTAAATGATTCCAGTAAGAAGGACAATAATGATGAGTGAGGCAGAAAAAAGGAAGACAGCAAACTTTAGACCTTGGACTGCCTGTTCGGGATCCGTCTCACATGGTTCGATGATTGTGGAGTAATTCAGCAGAGGAAGGCCCTGGAAAGCAGCTGGAAACTCGCATCTTAAGTCTTCAATTGGGCTCAAAAACGTGACATTAGTTGTGTTCAGCCACTCCAGGAAGTTCCCCAGATTGCAGTCACAGTGAAAGCGAGTTGCTGACAGACTGAGAATGCTGAGAGACTGAAATGTCATAGGGTCGGGGGAGGCTAGGAAGTTGTTTGAAATATGGAGCCATTTCAGGCTGATGGGAAAAACATCTGGCTGCAAAAAGGTCAAGGCATTGTACGAAAGGTCCATCTCTATGATTGAGCTGAGACCCCTGAAGATCCCATTTGGGAGGGTCGTGAGTGAATTAAGGCTTATATTTAAACCGATCAGATTTTCAAGATGGTCAAACAAGTCGAGGCACTGCCCCTGTGCCCAAATTATCTGCAGGGAACTATCATGAAGATCTAGCACTTTCAAACTGTTATTAAAAGGTTCAAACACATAGTTTAGTTTGCACCACTTGATGATGTTGTCGCCATAGAATAAAACCCGAAGTCTCGGGAAATAAGTTAAAATGAAAAATACATCCTCCATATTTGTTAATCTATTTTCTGAAATATCGACATGGATACTGTTCATGGCCAAGTCATCAATTCCATTGCGAGATTTCAACTTATTATCTCTCAAAAACAGATATTCTAAATTTGGTAGTGATGTAGGAAAACCCAGTTCTCGCAGTGAGTTTGATGCCAGATCTAAATACTGTAAGTTAGGGAGACCGCTGAATGCTTTGTATCCCAAAACACCAATGTGGTTTTGGGACAAGTCCAATATCCTAAGTTCTCTCAGATTGGTGAATGTGTGAGCATGTATTTGTCCTAAAAGGTTGGATGACAAGTTGAGTATTAGTAAATGATCCTGAAGACCATCAAAAGCATTTCTGTTAATCTGATTGATTCTGTTTAGTGAAATATCGATCTTCTTTGCATCTCTTAGATGACTGAACACGGCACTCTGCAAAGCAAATATGCGGTTGTTAGAGACATCCAAACTTTTCACTGCACTGTTTTTCAGGCCTTCAAATGTGTTTTTATCTGGATCTGGGAAGTTCTCATGTGAAAACCCTTTGCCCAAGATTCCAGAGTATTTAAGATGAGAAATCGGAGTCCCTTCTAATGCTTTGAAAAACTGCCTTGTTTCGTTCACATTTAGTCCACTGGAGGTTAAATCGAGAATATCGAAGGCTAGCTCTTTGAAAGGGTTCCCACAGTTTCCCCATTCATCATTGTGGTATAACTTGTTGGAGTCCAAGTTCAGGAGCTCAAACCTTTTACCCCTGAAACTTACAAGATCTTCTTCACATATGTTTTCGATCTTATTTAGTTTGAGTTTCAGCTGCGTGAACTTTCTGAATCTTGAAAAGAACGGACCTGGCCGCAGTCTCGTTATGTTGTTGAACGAGAGATCAAGGACTTCCAAGGACAAAAGTGGTTCCAGATAGCTTTCTGATAGTATGGAGTCTGTCAGACTACAATAATACAAAGACAGGTTTTGTAAATTGAACAGTCCTGCAAATGCCCTCGGCTGCAGTTTGAGGCCCAGATTAGAGCCGAGCATCAATTCTGTTAACTTTCTCTGCCCAAGGAAAGCGTTGTTCCATATGACGAGTGTTTGATCCTGACTTTCAAGATTTAATACTTGCAACTCCTTGAAGTCTCTGAGCGAGGTGCTGTTAATCTCACTGATGTGGTTACTCTGCAGATAGAGGTGGGTGATGTTGTGGGGCAGAGCAGGAACCCAGTAGTGGTTCTGAAAGCCACACCAGGCTCTTTGTCCCCTCAAACGGCATGTTTGGTAGGATACTGTTACCTGCAGATGGGAGGGTTACATAACAAAAATCAAGCGATGAAGTCAGCAAAATTACATGTGAAATTATTTAGTAAGAAAAAACAAATCAAAGTCAAAGCTTCATTTTCATGATTAGTAGCGCCCAAAATGTTTCTGTCATAATACATAGGGCTGCCACAAACGATTATTTTGATAGTCGACTAGTCACCGATTATTTTTGCGATTAGTCGACTAATCAGATCATCATCCATTGGACGTAAAACGTACAGCTTATTGCACCAGCAGCATCTGCTCTTATATAACTATCATTAGCTTACAGCTTTAAGTGTTTAAGGTATGTGCTAACTAAAAATAAAGACAAGATGATAGTTTATTAAATTTTAATGAAATTTGCAGATTGTTTCGGTGAAGTTTAATAAACTCCTTGCTATCTAAAATATAACACACTGTAAAATCTAATTAGTTCACAGAACTCAAAAAAATAAACTCGTTGCCTCAAAAAATTGAGTAAAGTTTACTTAAGATGACTAAGTTAGGGCAACTTATTCACTTGAGTACACTGTACACCTTGTTAGTTCCCAGAACTCAAAAAAACTATGTAAACTCGTTGCCTCAAAAAAACTAAGTAAAGCTTACTTAAGATGACTGTTAGGACAACTTATACATTGCAAGTCTGCAGTATTAAGAATAACTTGATATTTCTGACTGTACAATACTAATTGTTTACCTACTGACAAACATTTCAAGTTCAACTAAATGAAAAAACAATTTGTGGTAACCTGAATATGATTAAAAATAATTAACAACACTTTTTGTAATGATGTTAAAATCAGCCCAACTTTTATTTTCAAACACAACAAAGTATAACAGCCAACATACTGGACACTGTTCTGCTGAACAACAAACAATTATATTGCCATCACTGTTATAATCTTACAATGAAACAAAGTCTCAGATGTAATTATTCTGAAAATAAGTTTAGGCCTACCACAAGTTTGTTTTGTACTTACTTATATAATCAAAATAAAATATTTGTTGTTCTGTCACAAGTGCAGTCTCTGATTTAAACAACACATTTGTTTTTCATTCCAACACAGGAGCTGGAATGTTGTAATGTTTTAAGGATGCTTGTTTCCAGTCCAGGCATTACTGCTGAATGACTGTCATGGATCGAGGTGATCCAAATGTAGGTGCAGAAGAAAGTCTTTAACTTCCCTTAAGTACAGTGGCAGTGGATGTGGGTTGGAGATGCAATGAGCTTGAACCTGCAGGCGACCATCTTCACTGACCACACCATCTGTGACGGAGGACTCATCTCTCCTGGTGTCCTGCAAGCAAACAATCATATTTTTTGGAACATGAACTTAATTGCTTTCTTAAAACATTTTTTCTGCATTTGGTATAAAACAGACTCCAATTTAGACAATCTCAGGCTCCCTCCCCACCGGAGAGGTGACATTCAATGTCCCAATTGTCAGTCTGGATAGCCGTGACCACCACCCAACACACAATAATGTCATGAAAGCATCATTTTAAAAAGGGCTATGCAAACATGGCCAATAACTTTCATTCTAATGATGTGCAAAATGATTTGGGCACAAAACAAATTTTGCTGTTAGAAAACTTGCAGACTTCACTATATACAGTGTAGACCCTCTAAACTAAGTTTGGGGATGTGATCTTTCAAGAAATGCAGACAAACTGTTGTTGTTTGTTTACTTACACAGCATGTCTTGTAGAATTAACTGGAGTCACCAGCAACAGCATAGTGCAGTCATATCTCAAGTCTAATAACAGAAGACAGGAAAAGATCAGTAAGAAACAACTTCCCCAAACCAAAGCACAAATAAAACAATAAGTAAAACAGGCTGATCTAAAGTATGATTAAAGTTCAGCCTGATTAATATAAATGTCACTGACAGTTGCTAATATATTGGAAAACCAAAATACTTACTGATGTCTTTCTGTCCAACAGCAGGAGTGCTGGTCCCGAGCCTCAAAGACAGTAAGAAGCAAGCAGAGGGAGAAAAAACAGAACATTTTTCAGAAGTTGATTTGATCCTTAATGGCTTCCACAGATTCAGTAACGCAAGTGGTGGAGGCCAGCAGGTGGATGAAGGAAAAGGGACGCAGAAGGAAAAGAGACCCGAGGCGGCCGCCGGTCCAAGTGTGAACTGAACTTCAGGTAAGAAGTTATGACCTGCAGTCTCTCTGGGTCAGATATGAACCAAGTTTAGGTGGAGTTTATTTTCGTTATTCTGACTTTTTCCGTACTGCGTGCTAGCTAGCATGACGGAGTTTCTATACAGCTGGGTGGTGCTATGAGTGTTGGGAAGGTTACTTTTAAAATGTATTCCATTACAGATTACAGATTACATGCCCCAAAATGTATTCTGTAACGTATTCCGTTACGTTACTCAATGACAGTAACGTATTCTGAATACTTTGGATTACTTAATATATTATCATGCTTTTTACAACAACGTGAATGTACTATTGCTGTGTGATTTATTACTATTACTGAAGGTCCGCGACTCCGAACTGTAGTAAAGGGACCTCTGACTAATACGGCGGGGTCCCTGTCGGCTCGTAGCCGAAAAAATATGGAACGCCAGGACTGCCATAATGAATTAATTAAATACACCATTAAATAATTAATTAAATGTGGCAATAATTAATTAAAATTGGAATTAATTAATTAAATAAATAGTTATGACACATGTAATTAATTAATTATTGACACATTTAATTAATTATTTATGTATTTCACATTTTAATTAATTATTGACACATTTAATTAATTATTGACACATTTAATTAATTATTGACACATTTAATTAATTATTTATGTATTTCACATTTTAATTAATTATTGACACATTTAATTAATTATTGACACATTTAATTAATTATTTATGTATTTCACATTTTAATTAATTATTGACACATTTAATTAATTATTGACACATTTAATTAATTATTTAATGATATATTTATTTATTTCATTTTGGCAGTCCTGGCGCCTGGCTCTCATCATGAAATAATTTTATCTGTCAGCCTCACCCATCAAACTCAGGGGGCGGGGTTAACGCTGCCCATGCAGCTTCTCTAACATTTGATTGGTTGCCGTGCAAAGTAAGTCAAAACAGGTCGATCCTAGATAATCGATTGCTTGTGTAGACTTGGGGCAGCCAGGTATCCCAGAATGCAGATCAAATCACAGGCAGCAATGGTGGTGGTGTAGTTTTAAAATACCCCGTTTTTCTGTCACCAGCTACACTTTTAACAGTGTTTTAGCCGCGAATGTCGCGACGTATGTCTGGTCAGGTTGTCAACATAGAACATGTTTGCAAAAGTGCTCAGATGTTTTCAGAGATTTCACTAGCTCTGCTAACAATTAGCATGCAGAGTGCACCGAGGGGGTTACGTTAACCGGTTTGTTTACATATTCCACTCTCCGTGTTCCACATGTTGCATTCGCAGATTCTCATTTTCACCGAACGATCGTCTCTTTCCGCCTGGTCTTGTGTCTCTGTGCTTCTGTAACATAAAGAACGAGCTGACATTTTTCTCACGAAACCAGCGATCAGCTCAACAGACCCTCAGTTTACCTGCATGCATCCTCCTCCTCATCTGTCAGCTGTTTAACACCTGCTGCTAATTCAAGAAACACGCCTACGTTACCTGGTGATAGTCACAGTTTAACTGGGCAGCCGGTGCTCGATATAAAGCAATGTCAGCGCATTTTTCTGCACAAGATAAGTAAATATAGTGTTTTCCCCGAGCGCAGAGCTGCTGGAGCTTGTTTCCTTACAGAGCACTTTATAGGCGAACAGCTTCATCAGCGGCTGATGTCCAATCACCGGCACACAGTGTTAGGATGCCTGGGTCGTCGACCCAGGGCTTTTGAGTTTATATTATTTATACTGTCTAGTTTTTGGTTTCTTTGAGTTCTATCTAATGGCTTATGTCTCTGTCTTCTTTAGTTGCTCTGTCTCCCCTATCACCTGCATCCCCTTGTCTAGTTCGTGTCTATGTGTATCTTAAGTTCCTATATCCCCGTGTTCAGTCAGTGTTTGTGTCTGCCCTGTTCCCACGTCTCTGTTCCCTTTTGTTATAGTGCCTGCCCGTGAGTCTGTGTTATGTTTCCTGTTTTACTTTGAAAGTCCATGTCTGATGTTAATGTGTCTGGTTTTGCTTCCCCCTTGTCTCGTTAGGCCTGATTTGCCCCAGCTGTGTTTCCCTCCTGTTACCCATTCCCTGATTGCTCCCTCTGTGTATTTAAGCCCTGTGTTTCTTGGTGTCTGTGTCGCGATCTACCGTTTACTTTGCTGTGTGTTTTGCCTGTCCACCGGTGTAAGTTTATTTTGAGGTTTTTTCCAGTTATGTCATGTTTGCGTTCAGCATTAAAGCTGTTTTTGTTTAAGTTCTGTCTCCGGAGTCTGCACCTTGGGTCCTATTCCTGCCTGCACACAGCCACACCTAACACACAGCTTTGAAACCTCAGCTGAGTTTTAGCTCTCAGTGGTTAAACGCTGGACTTCATTCACTCAGGTTCTGTCTGTCGGGTCACATTTACTTCGCTGTTTTATTTACAACTGAGCAAATCGGTTTGGCTGAGGTTAAAGTTACGTTTCATAACTGCATAGTTTCACAGACGTTTAATGGTTCACTGGCACATGTGTTAGACTGAACTATCATCTAAATATCATCTGTTTTTTAATAGTTATTCAACTGTATTCTAAGCACCAGCTGTCTGTTAGAATGTGATTTTTTTCTCTCTCTGTTGGCAGAGGTATAAAAATGCGCAGGAAAATCTGACGTGCATGGCAAACTTCACCGACGATATTTAGGGAGGAATAAACACACATCAAACATAAATGAACCATTTGCCTGTCTCCATAATTGAGAGCATTTTCTCTTCTTATGTCAACACTCTCTCTCTCTCTCTTTTTTTTTTTTTTTGCTTTTTCGGTCATGTTATGTTTACCTGTCAAAGGCTTGTTACAAACTATGAAACACATCGTGCAGACTTCTGGATGTTAGAAGAAAACTAATACTGCTCATGAAGGAGACTAAAGGCAGGAAGGTGTCCTTTAAAACTAAACATGTTAATAGGACCTCCCTATTTATATCATAGTTTATGATATAGCACGTGTATTTCAGTAATAGCCTGCTGAGGCCACTATACGTGCTGGCCTCATATCAAATGTGAAGGCAGACTGAGTCTATGTTTGACGTTTTTTATATCTAATCTTCCTTTTCAAACATTTAAACAGCAGCGAGTCTGCAGCTGAGGGAATACAAACTCAAATTGTCGGAACAGGTTTGCTCGTTTCTTGGATTCATTTGGTGATTTATTAAATGTATAACTGTTATTCTAATCTGCTGCTGAGTCTCTTACACTTTTCTTTATGCTGTATATTTTCACGTCTCTGGAATAGTTGGAAGTTAGATAGTCAGCTGGGAAACTTTGTGTTAACTCATGGAGCTGAGGATATCGTGGATATGCTGACCTCGCTGCGTGGTGTACAGAGCGAGGTCAGCATGATTAATATTCACAATAAAAATATTAGCCGAACATCATGAAGTCTGTATGTGTTTCATAGTGTCGAACAACCTTTGTACAGTTAAAGCCAGCAGTTACTACATGACAGAAACACCAACGTTATCTCTTTTATGCGTTTATACACAGGTCACGCTGATTACTGAACAAAAACCCAAAGATCAGATGTTAAACAGATTTATTTGCTCTCTCTCCTCCTTAAACATGTTTTTAATGTTAGTTATAATTCAGAATTGGCGACTGAAACACGTAGGACACATAAGAACATCAGGAAATAAAACACCGATAAATATAACCTCAGTAAAAGAAGTCAGCGGGGGTTACTACAGCTGTGTACCGGGGCCTGCGCTTTGTCGGTGGGATTGCTTGCGAGGCGAGCGGGTCTATCCCACGCTTTGCCGTGAGACTGGGCAGACATCTCCGAAATCATCGAAGCACTTTTGCAAAGAGGCTGTATCTTGACAAACCGACCAGACACATGAAGATTAAACCACTACATTCTCGGCTAAAAAAATATTAAAACGGTATTTGGTGACACACAAACAGGGTTTTTCAAAGCTCAGTTCTGTTAGCTTCCACATGCCGGTTGTTGTGTGCTAGAAACAATGGCCACCAGGCCAAAGCAATGGTTTTGACTCGATCAGCGTTAACCCCGCCCCCTGAGTTTGATGGGTGAGGCTGACAGATAAAATTATTTCATGATGAGAGCCAGGCGCCAGGACTGCCAAAATGAAATAAATAAATATATCATTAAATAATTAATTAAATGTGTCAATAATTAATTAAATGTGTCAATAATTAATTAAAATGTGAAATACATAAATAATTAATTAAATGTGTCAATAATTAATTAAAATGTGAAATACATAAATAATTAATTAAATGTGTCAATAATTAATTAATTACATGTGTCATAACTATTTATTTAATTAATTAATTCCAATTTTAATTAATTATTGACACATTTAATTAATTATTTAATGGTGTATTTAATTAATTCATTATGGCAGTCCTGGTGTTCCATAGAAAAATAGCTTTACTTTGTTGTGTGGGTCAACTTTTCTTGCGAGAGACAGAGAGAGGCGTTGAAAGGCTGCTCCAACGGAACTTATTGTTTTCGGAGGAAAACACGAACACGGTGTACAGTCGAGTCTTAATAGCTTACTTACAGCTGGGCTCGTCAGGCACTCTTCTTGGCTGCAGTGGTTATTATTATATTTACATGCTTCCAGCTCCCGTTTTTCCTCGATGACAACTCGTACCTTTCCACTCCCCTTTTTCTCCCTCCTCGCGCTCACAGACCCATAACGTGTATGGCAGTCCATTCTCCCTGCAACACGGACTACACTGCCCATGATGCTACATTCTTTAGAGCTATGCTTGTAGCATTCTGCCTGTTAGCTTAGCACAACAACAACGAAAAGGCGCTCTCTCACCCAGGAAACACACAGTCGCAGAGAGAGAGAGAGCGTCGCCCTGTAACCATGGCAACCGTAACGCTGCCGCCTGGAACAACAGAACGTAGCTGTCAAACAAAACCCAAACAGTCCTGACCCGCGACAAAATGAAACAGGAAAGTACCGCAGTGTAATCCATTTATTTCAACAAAGTAACTGTATTCTGAATACCACCTTTTTAAACGGTAACTGTAACGGAATACAGTTACTCATATTTTGTATTTTAAATACGTAACGGCGGTACATGTATTCCGTTACTCCCCAACACTGGTGCTATGTTACTGATGTTGAACTTTATTTTGTTCATAAGTTATTAGAGTTGCCAACCGTCCCGTCTGGTATTCAGAGAAAATATTACGCGTTTCTTATTGAGGTGAAAAGGAACAGTTTGTCCCGTAATTCAGCTACAATGAAAAAGGCACAAAGCTGGAGTTATTCTGTGTCTTTGCTGCACAGCTGCCTCTTCTTCTCTCATTCTCCCCCCTCCCTCTCCTGTTTCTACTTCAATCATGAAACTGATCAATGATCAGCTGATCGGCTCTCTTGTTTGTTTATCGCTCACTTTGCGCCAGAAAGAGGAAACCAGCGGATGTCGCGCTAAACAACAGCAGCACGTTTAAGCTTGATCAGCTGTTGTTAGAATTTATTTAATATTAATTTCTAGTATCAGCTGATGTTTGCTGGAGCCACAGCTGTAAAGCTGCTGGTCATGATATGGTTTGGATATGTGGTGAGAGGGAAACATGAAGATGAAACCAGGAGATGTCCTTACTGAATCATCAGAGCTGTGATGGAGAAACAGGTTTACCTTTTAGGTGACATGAATGAGTTGAAGTTATGAACTGTTTCTGAGAGACAAATAACACCAGGATCCTTTTCTAAGCAGCTGACAGCTGGTAACTGTGCAGGGGCGGGTCTAGCAAAGTGTTGCCAGGGGGGCATGTAGGGCATTAACAGGGAGAGGGGGGCACAAAGAAATACTTTTCTTTCTTATTCTCATTTAAAATGTCTCGCTTTTAAAAAATAATTATCTGAATCTTACAACAAACGATTGATAGATTGATGCATATATACCATCAGAACAGTGAACATCACTGTCACAACAGTGTTTGTTTTCATTCAAAGGCTTTATGATTTTTCCTATAATGGTGGGCCGGTCTCTAGTCAAAATGCCCGGGCCGATTTTCTGTCCCAGTCCAGCCCTGTATGCAGCTCATCTGCAGTCTGGTGTTACCTACATCTTCCTATTCAGAAGGCAGAATTTCTGAGTTCTGAGTACAATCGAAAGCACCACGACTGCAGTTTTTGTGTTGGATGTAAAAGGCGCACATGACGCTGTGACGTAGGCTAGAATCATGGCAGCAGTCAATGACGGTCCAGGCGTGGGATTTCTCTCGTGGAAATGTGCACATTATCTTTTCCTTTCTATTGGTAGGTGGCACAGTGCACTGTGGCAAGTAAGCAAGCTAGAAGACTGGCAAAGTTATGGAAGCAACACATTAACAAGAGAATTCTGAGTAAAACCAAAGTTACTTTCCCTAGTAACTAGTTACTTTGAAAGTAACGAGTAACTTGAAGTAACTGAGTTACTTTTGATAGAAGTAACTAGTAATGTAACTAAGTTACTAATTTAAAGTAACTTACCCAACACTGTTTATATGTAACATAATGTTTCTTATGATTCAACTGTGGAATTTAACTTAATTCTTTAGAAGGACAAGCTATATTACTTTATTCTCAAGTATAAAGCCAACCTAGACTTTAACCATTTAACAGGCCACTAATCTGGATTATAGCTTTCACAACAAAACTTGTTTTTAAACACATTTTTAACAAAATAAATACTATTGTTATTATTATTATTTAAAATGTAATTAAACAGAAAAGTGGTTAAATATAAAAGCAGTTTGCTTATGTTGTTAAAGAAAGGCTAGATTTGACATTAATAGATGCCACAGATGTTCAAAAGCTGCCACAAAGTATGAAAAAAAATGGACGTCTCCGAAAACGGAAGCATTTTGCAAATATGTGAATTTTGATAAATTAAGAGATATTGAACTTTACACAGCTACATTCTCGCCTGAAAATATCTTAAAAGGTTATTTTGTGACCCAGAAAGGGTAATCTGGGGAAAAGGAGGATCGCATTTGTCGGTCGCAGTTGTCGGAGCCTGTGCGTACTTGTAAGCGCGGCAATGGCGGAGGAGCGCGGCTAAAAAACGTATTACTTTTTCTGGGTCACAAAATAACTTTTAAGATATTTTCAGGCGAGAATGTAGCTGTGTAAAGTTCAAGTATCTGCTCGATTTATCAAGACATCACATATTTGCAAAAATGCTCTAGACGTTTTCGGAGACGTCCATTTTTTTTTTCATACTTTGTGGCAGCTTTTGAACATCTGTGGCATCTATTAATGTCAAATCTAGCCTTTCTTTAACAACATAAGCAAACTGCTTTTATATTTAACCACTTTTCTGTTTAATTACATTTTAAATAATAATAATAACAATAGTATTTTTTTGTTAAAAATGTGTTTAAAAACAAGTTTTGTTGTGAAAGCTATAATCCAGATTAGTGGCCTGTTAAATGGTTAAAGTCTAGGTTGGCTTTATACTTGAGAATAAAGTATATACAGCTTGTCCTTCTAAAGAATTAAGTTAAATTCCACAGTTGAATCATAAGAAACATTATGTTACATATAAACAGTGTTGGGTAAGTTACTTTAAATTAGTAACTTAGTTACATTACTAGTTACTTCTATCAAAAGTAACTCAGTTACTTCAAGTTACTCGTTACTTTCAAAGTAACTAGTTACTAGGGAAAGTAACTTTGGTTTTACTCAGAATTCTCTTGTTAATGTGTTGCTTCCATAACTTTGCCAGTCTTCTAGCTTGCTTACTTGCCACAGTGCACTGTGCCACCTACCAATAGAAAGGAAAAGATAATGTGCACATTTCCACGAGAGAAATCCCACGCCTGGACCGTCATTGACCGCCGCCATGATTCTAGCCTACGTCACAGCGTCATGTGCGCTTTTTACATCCAACACAAAAACTGCAGTCGTGGTGCTTTCGATTGTACTCAGAACTCAGAAATTCTGCCTTCTGAATAGGAAGATGTAGGTAACACCAGACTGCAGATGAGCTGCATACAGGGCTGGACTGGGACAAAAAATCGTCCCGGGCATTTTGACTAGAGACCGGCCCCATTATAGGAAAAATCATAAAGCCTTTGAATGAAAACAAACACTGTTGTGACAGTGATGTTCACTGTTTTGATGGTATATATGCATCAATCTATCAATCGTTTGTTGTAAGATTCAGATAATTATTTTTTAAAAGGAGACATTTTAAATGAGAATAAGAAAGAAAAGTATTTCTTTGTGCCCCCCTCTCCCTGTTAATGCCCTACATGCCCCCCTGGCAACACTTTGCTAGACCGCCCCTGCACAGTTACCAGCTGTCAGCTGCTTAGAAAAGGATCCTGGTGTTATTTGTCTCTCAGAAACAGTTCATAACTTCAACTCATTCATGTCACCTAAAAGGTAAACCTGTTTCTCCATCACAGCTCTGATGATTCAGTAAGGACATCTCCTGGTTTCATCTTCATGTTTCCCTCTCACCACATATCCAAACCGACATCATGACCAGCAGCTTTACAGCTGTGGCTCCAGCAAACATCAGCTGATACTAGAAATTAATATTAAATAAATTCTAACAACAGCTGATCAAGCTTAAACGTGCTGCTGTTGTTTAGCGCGACATCCGCTGGTTTCCTCTTTCTGGCGCAAAGTGGCGATAAACAAACAAGAGAGAAAAGCCGATCAGCTGATCATTGATCAGTTTCATGATTGAAGTAGAAACAGGAGAGGGAGGGGAGAGGATGAGAGAAGAAGAGGCAGCTGTGCAGCAAAGACACAGAATAACTCCAGCTTTGTGCTTTTTCATTGTAGCTGAATTACGGGACAAACTGTTCCTTTTCACCTCAATAAGAAACGCGTAATATTTTCTCTGAATACCAGACGGGACGGTTGGCAACTCTAATAACTTATGAACAAAATAAAGTTCAACATCAGTAACATAGCACCAGTGTTGGGGAGTAACGGAATACATGTACCGCCGTTACGTATTTAAAATACAAAATATGAGTAACTGTATTCCGTTACAGTTACCGTTTAAAAAGGTGGTATTCAGAATACAGTTACTTTGTTGAAATAAATGGATTACACTGCGGTACTTTCCTGTTTCATTTTGTCGCGGGTCAGGACTGTTTGGGTTTTGTTTGACAGCTACGTTCTGTTGTTCCAGGCGGCAGCGTTACGGTTGCCATGGTTACAGGGCGACGCTCTCTCTCTCTCTGCGACTGTGTGTTTCCTGGGTGAGAGAGCGCCTTTTCGTTGTTGTTGTGCTAAGCTAACAGGCAGAATGCTACAAGCATAGCTCTAAAGAATGTAGCATCATGGGCAGTGTAGTCCGTGTTGCAGGGAGAATGGACTGCCATACACGTTATGGGTCTGTGAGCGAGGAGGGAGAAAAAGGGGAGTGGAAAGGTACGAGTTGTCATCGAGGAAAAACGGGAGCTGGAAGCATGTAAATATAATAATAACCACTTCAGCCAAGAAGAGAGCCTGACGAGCCCAGTTGTAAGTAAGCTATTAAGACTCGACTGTACACCGTGTTCATGTTTTCCTCCGAAAACAATAAGTTCCGTTGGAGCAGCCTTTCAACGCCTCTCTCTGTCTCTCGCAAGAAAAGTTGACCCACACAACAAAGTAAAGCTATTTTTCATGGAACGCCAGGACTGCCATAATGAATTAATTAAATACACCATTAAATAATTAATTAAATGTGCAATAATTAATTAAAATTGGAATTAATTAATTAAATAAATAGTTATGACACATGTAATTAATTAATTATTGACACATTTAATTAATTATTTATGTATTTCACATTTTAATTAATTATTGACACATTTTTAATTAATTATTGACACATTTAATTAATTATTTATGTATTTCACATTTTAATTAATTATTGACACATTTAATTAATTATTGACACATTTAATTAATTATTTAATGATATATTTATTTATTTCATTTTGGCAGTCCTGGCGCCTGGCTCTCATCATGAAATAATTTTATCTGTCAGCCTCACCCATCAAACTCAGGGGGCGGGGTTAACGCTGATCGAGTCAAAACCATTGCTTTGGCCTGGTGGCCATTGTTTCTAGCACACAACAACCGGCATGTGGAAGCTAACAGAACTGAGCTTTGAAAAACCCTGTTTGTGTGTCACCAAATACCGTTTTAATATTTTTTTAGCCGAGAATGTAGTGGTTTAATCTTCATGTGTCTGGTCGGTTTGTCAAGATACAGCCTCTTTGCAAAAGTGCTTCGATGATTTCGGAGATGTCTGCCCAGTCTCACGGCAAAGCGTGGGATAGACCCGCTCGCCTCGCAAGCAATCCCACCGACAAAGCGCAGGCCCCGGTACACAGCTGTAGTAACCCCCGCTGACTTCTTTTACTGAGGTTATATTTATCGGTGTTTTATTTCCTGATGTTCTTATGTGTCCTACGTGTTTCAGTCGCCAATTCTGAATTATAACTAACATTAAAAACATGTTTAAGGAGGAGAGAGAGCAAATAAATCTGTTTAACATCTGATCTTTGGGTTTTTGTTCAGTAATCAGCGTGACCTGTGTATAAACGCATAAAAGAGATAACGTTGGTGTTTCCGTCATGTAGTAACTGCTGGCTTTAACTGTACAAAGGTTGTTCGACACTATGAAACACATACAGACTTCATGATGTTCGGCTAATATTTTTATTGTGAATATTAATCATGCTGACCTCGCTCTGTACACCACGCAGCGAGGTCAGCATATCCACGATATCCTCAGCTCCATGAGTTAACACAAAGTTTCCCAGCTGACTATCTAACTTCCAACTATTCCAGAGACGTGAAAATATACAGCATAAAGAAAAGTGTAAGAGACTCAGCAGCAGATTAGAATAACAGTTATACATTTAATAAATCACCAAATGAATCCAAGAAACGAGCAAACCTGTTCCGACAATTTGAGTTTGTATTCCCTCAGCTGCAGACTCGCTGCTGTTTAAATGTTTGAAAAGGAAGATTAGATATAAAAAACGTCAAACATAGACTCAGTCTGCCTTCACATTTGATATGAGGCCAGCACGTATAGTGGCCTCAGCAGGCTATTACTGAAATACACGTGCTATATCATAAACTATGATATAAATAGGGAGGTCCTATTAACATGTTTAGTTTTAAAGGACACCTTCCTGCCTTTAGTCTCCTTCATGAGCAGTATTAGTTTTCTTCTAACATCCAGAAGTCTGCACGATGTGTTTCATAGTTTGTAACAAGCCTTTGACAGGTAAACATAACATGACCGAAAAAGCAAAAAAAAAAAAAAAAGAGAGAGAGAGAGTGTTGACATAAGAAGAGAAAATGCTCTCAATTATGGAGACAGGCAAATGGTTCATTTATGTTTGATGTGTGTTTATTCCTCCCTAAATATCGTCGGTGAAGTTTGCCATGCACGTCAGATTTTCCTGCGCATTTTTATACCTCTGCCAACAGAGAGAGAAAAAAAATCACATTCTAACAGACAGCTGGTGCTTAGAATACAGTTGAATAACTATTAAAAAACAGATGATATTTAGATGATAGTTCAGTCTAACACATGTGCCAGTGAACCATTAAACGTCTGTGAAACTATGCAGTTATGAAACGTAACTTTAACCTCAGCCAAACCGATTTGCTCAGTTGTAAATAAAACAGCGAAGTAAATGTGACCCGACAGACAGAACCTGAGTGAATGAAGTCCAGCGTTTAACCACTGAGAGCTAAAACTCAGCTGAGGTTTCAAAGCTGTGTGTTAGGTGTGGCTGTGTGCAGGCAGGAATAGGACCCAAGGTGCAGACTCCGGAGACAGAACTTAAACAAAAACAGCTTTAATGCTGAACGCAAACATGACATAACTGGAAAAAACCTCAAAATAAACTTACACCGGTGGACAGGCAAAACACACAGCAAAGTAAACGGTAGATCGCGACACAGACACCAAGAAACACAGGGCTTAAATACACAGAGGGAGCAATCAGGGAATGGGTAACAGGAGGGAAACACAGCTGGGGCAAATCAGGCCTAACGAGACAAGGGGGAAGCAAAACCAGACACATTAACATCAGACATGGACTTTCAAAGTAAAACAGGAAACATAACACAGACTCACGGGCAGGCACTATAACAAAAGGGAACAGAGACGTGGGAACAGGGCAGACACAAACACTGACTGAACACGGGGATATAGGAACTTAAGATACACATAGACACGAACTAGACAAGGGGATGCAGGTGATAGGGGAGACAGAGCAACTAAAGAAGACAGAGACATAAGCCATTAGATAGAACTCAAAGAAACCAAAAACTAGACAGTATAAATAATATAAACTCAAAAGCCCTGGGTCGACGACCCAGGCATCCTAACACTGTGTGCCGGTGATTGGACATCAGCCGCTGATGAAGCTGTTCGCCTATAAAGTGCTCTGTAAGGAAACAAGCTCCAGCAGCTCTGCGCTCGGGGAAAACACTATATTTACTTATCTTGTGCAGAAAAATGCGCTGACATTGCTTTATATCGAGCACCGGCTGCCCAGTTAAACTGTGACTATCACCAGGTAACGTAGGCGTGTTTCTTGAATTAGCAGCAGGTGTTAAACAGCTGACAGATGAGGAGGAGGATGCATGCAGGTAAACTGAGGGTCTGTTGAGCTGATCGCTGGTTTCGTGAGAAAAATGTCAGCTCGTTCTTTATGTTACAGAAGCACAGAGACACAAGACCAGGCGGAAAGAGACGATCGTTCGGTGAAAATGAGAATCTGCGAATGCAACATGTGGAACACGGAGAGTGGAATATGTAAACAAACCGGTTAACGTAACCCCCTCGGTGCACTCTGCATGCTAATTGTTAGCAGAGCTAGTGAAATCTCTGAAAACATCTGAGCACTTTTGCAAACATGTTCTATGTTGACAACCTGACCAGACATACGTCGCGACATTCGCGGCTAAAACACTGTTAAAAGTGTAGCTGGTGACAGAAAAACGGGGTATTTTAAAACTACACCACCACCATTGCTGCCTGTGATTTGATCTGCATTCTGGGATACCTGGCTGCCCCAAGTCTACACAAGCAATCGATTATCTAGGATCGACCTGTTTTGACTTACTTTGCACGGCAACCAATCAAATGTTAGAGAAGCTGCATGGGCAGCGTTAACCCCGCCCCCTGAGTTTGATGGGTGAGGCTGACAGATAAAATTATTTCATGATGAGAGCCAGGCGCCAGGACTGCCAAAATGAAATAAATAAATATATCATTAAATAATTAATTAAATGTGTCAATAATTAATTAAATGTGTCAATAATTAATTAAAATGTGAAATACATAAATAATTAATTAAATGTGTCAATAATTAATTAAATGTGTCAATAATTAATTAAAATGTGAAATACATAAATAATTAATTAAATGTGTCAATAATTAATTAAATGTGTCAATAATTAATTAAATGTGTCAATAATTAATTAAAATGTGAAATACATAAATAATTAATTAAATGTGTCAATAATTAATTAATTACATGTGTCATAACTATTTATTTAATTAATTAATTCCAATTTTAATTAATTATTGCCACATTTAATTAATTATTTAATGGTGTATTTAATTAATTCATTATGGCAGTCCTGGCGTTCCATATTTTTCGGCTACGAGCCGACAGGGACCCCGCCGTATTAGTCAGAGGTCCCTTTACTACAGTTCGGAGTCACGGACCTTCAGTAATAGTAATAAATCACACAGCAATAGTACATTCACGTTGTTGTAAAAAGCATGATAATATATTAAGTAATCCAAAGTATTCAGAATACGTTACTGTCATTGAGTAACGTAACGGAATACGTTACAGAATACATTTTGGGGCATGTAATCTGTAATCTGTAATGGAATACATTTTAAAAGTAACCTTCCCAACACTCATAGCACCACCCAGCTGTATAGAAACTCCGTCATGCTAGCTAGCACGCAGTACGGAAAAAGTCAGAATAACGAAAATAAACTCCACCTAAACTTGGTTCATATCTGACCCAGAGAGACTGCAGGTCATAACTTCTTACCTGAAGTTCAGTTCACACTTGGACCGGCGGCCGCCTCGGGTCTCTTTTCCTTCTGCGTCCCTTTTCCTTCATCCACCTGCTGGCCTCCACCACTTGCTAATGTTACTGAATCTGTGGAAGCCATTAAGGATCAAATCAGCTTCTGAAAAATGTTGTTTTTTCTCCCTCTGCTTGCTTCTTACTGTCTTTGAGGCTCGGGACCAGCACTCCTGCTGTTGGACAGAAAGACATCAGTAAGTATTTTGGTTTTCCAATATATTAGCAACTGTCAGTGACATTTATATTAATCAGGCTGAACTTTAATCATACTTTAGATCAGCCTGTTTTACTTATTGTTTTATTTGTGCTTTGGTTTGGGGAAGTTGTTTCTTTACTGATCTTTTCCTGTCTTCTGTTATTAGACTTGAGATATGACTGCACTATGCTGTTGCTGGTGACTCCAGTTAATTCTACAAGACATGCTGTGTAAGTAAACAAACAACAACAGTTTGGTCTGCATTTCTTGAAAGATCACATCCCCCAAACTTAGTTTAGAGGGTCTACACTGTATATAGTGAAGTCTGCAAGTTTTCTAACAGCAACATTTGTTTTGTGCCCAAATCATTTTGCACATCATTAGAATGAAAGTTATTGGCCATGTTTGCATAGCCCTTTTTAAAATGATGCTTTCATGACATTATTGTGTGTTGGGTGGTGGTCACGGCTATCCAGACTGACAGTGGGACATTGAATGTCACCTCTCCGGTGGGGAGGGAGCCTGAGATTGTCTAAATTGGAGTCTGTTTTATACCAAATGCAGAAAAAAATGTTTTAAGAAAGCAATTAAGTTCATGTTCCAAAAAATATGATTGTTTGCTTGCAGGACACCAGGAGAGATGAGTCCTCCGTCACAGATGGTGTGGTCAGTGAAGATGGTCGCCTGCAGGTTCAAGCTCATTGCATCTCCAACCCACATCCACTGCCACTGTACTTAAGGGAAGTTAAAGACTTTCTTCTGCACCTACATTTGGATCACCTCGATCCATGACAGTCATTCAGCAGTAATGCCTGGACTGGAAACAAGCATCCTTAAAACATTACAACATTCCAGCTCCTGTGTTGGAATGAAAAACAAATGTGTTGTTTAAATCAGAGACTGCACTTGTGACAGAACAACAAATATTTTATTTTGATTATATAAGTAAGTACAAAACAAACTTGTGGTAGGCCTAAACTTATTTTCAGAATAATTACATCTGAGACTTTGTTTCATTGTAAGATTATAACAGTGATGGCAATATAATTGTTTGTTGTTCAGCAGAACAGTGTCCAGTATGTTGGCTGTTATACTTTGTTGTGTTTGAAAATAAAAGTTGGGCTGATTTTAACATCATTACAAAAAGTGTTGTTAATTATTTTTAATCATATTCAGGTTACCACAAATTGTTTTTTCATTTAGTTGAACTTGAAATGTTTGTCAGTAGGTAAACAATTAGTATTGTACAGTCAGAAATATCAAGTTATTCTTAATACTGCAGACTTGCAATGAATAAGTTGTCCTAACAGTCATCTTAAGTAAGCTTTACTTAGTTTTTTTGAGGCAACGAGTTTGCATAGTTTTTTTGAGTTCTGTAACTAACAAGGTTGTACAGTCTGTACTCAAGTGAATAAGTTGCCTTAACTTAGTCATCTTAAGTAAAACTTTACTCAATTTTTTTGAGGCAACGAATTTACTTTTTTTGAGTTCTGTGAACTAATTACATTTTACAGTGTGTTATATTTTAGGTAACAAAGAGCAGATGGCTGAGTTTATTAAACTTCACCGAAACAATCTGCAGATTTCATTAAAATTTAATAAACTATCATCTTGTCTTTATTTTCAGTTAGCTACCTTAAACACTTAAAGCTGTAAGCTAATGATAGTTATATAAGAGCAGATGCTGCTGGTGCAATAAGCTGTACGTTTTACGTCCAATGGATGATGATCTGATTAGTCGACTAATCGCAAAAATAATCGGTGACTAGTCGACTATCAAAATAATCGTTTGTGGCAGCCCTAATTTATCAAGACATTGCACTAATCATGAAAATGAAGCTTTGACTTTGATTTGTTTTTTCTTACTAAATAATTTCACATGTAATTTTGCTGACTTCATCGCTTGATTTTTGTTATGTAACCCTCCCATCTGCAGGTAACAGTATCCTACCAAACATGCCGTTTGAGGGGACAAAGAGCCTGGTGTGGCTTTCAGAACCACTACTGGGTTCCTGCTCTGCCCCACAACATCACCCACCTCTATCTGCAGAGTAACCACATCAGTGAGATTAACAGCACCTCGCTCAGAGACTTCAAGGAGTTGCAAGTATTAAATCTTGAAAGTCAGGATCAAACACTCGTCATATGGAACAACGCTTTCCTTGGGCAGAGAAAGTTAACAGAATTGATGCTCGGCTCTAATCTGGGCCTCAAACTGCAGCCGAGGGCATTTGCAGGACTGTTCAATTTACAAAACCTGTCTTTGTATTATTGTAGTCTGACAGACTCCATACTATCAGAAAGCTATCTGGAACCACTTTTGTCCTTGGAAGTCCTTGATCTCTCGTTCAACAACATAACGAGACTGCGGCCAGGTTCGTTCTTTTCAAGATTCAGAAAGTTCACGCAGCTGAAACTCAAACTAAATAAGATCGAAAACATATGTGAAGAAGATCTTGTAAGTTTCAGGGGTAAAAGGTTTGAGCTCCTGAACTTGGACTCCAACAAGTTATACCACAATGATGAATGGGGAAACTGTGGGAACCCTTTCAAAGAGCTAGCCTTCGATATTCTCGATTTAACCTCCAGTGGACTAAATGTGAACGAAACAAGGCAGTTTTTCAAAGCATTAGAAGGGACTCCGATTTCTCATCTTAAATACTCTGGAATCTTGGGCAAAGGGTTTTCACATGAGAACTTCCCAGATCCAGATAAAAACACATTTGAAGGCCTGAAAAACAGTGCAGTGAAAAGTTTGGATGTCTCTAACAACCGCATATTTGCTTTGCAGAGTGCCGTGTTCAGTCATCTAAGAGATGCAAAGAAGATCGATATTTCACTAAACAGAATCAATCAGATTAACAGAAATGCTTTTGATGGTCTTCAGGATCATTTACTAATACTCAACTTGTCATCCAACCTTTTAGGACAAATACATGCTCACACATTCACCAATCTGAGAGAACTTAGGATATTGGACTTGTCCCAAAACCACATTGGTGTTTTGGGATACAAAGCATTCAGCGGTCTCCCTAACTTACAGTATTTAGATCTGGCATCAAACTCACTGCGAGAACTGGGTTTTCCTACATCACTACCAAATTTAGAATATCTGTTTTTGAGAGATAATAAGTTGAAATCTCGCAATGGAATTGATGACTTGGCCATGAACAGTATCCATGTCGATATTTCAGAAAATAGATTAACAAATATGGAGGATGTATTTTTCATTTTAACTTATTTCCCGAGACTTCGGGTTTTATTCTATGGCGACAACATCATCAAGTGGTGCAAACTAAACTATGTGTTTGAACCTTTTAATAACAGTTTGAAAGTGCTAGATCTTCATGATAGTTCCCTGCAGATAATTTGGGCACAGGGGCAGTGCCTCGACTTGTTTGACCATCTTGAAAATCTGATCGGTTTAAATATAAGCCTTAATTCACTCACGACCCTCCCAAATGGGATCTTCAGGGGTCTCAGCTCAATCATAGAGATGGACCTTTCGTACAATGCCTTGACCTTTTTGCAGCCAGATGTTTTTCCCATCAGCCTGAAATGGCTCCATATTTCAAACAACTTCCTAGCCTCCCCCGACCCTATGACATTTCAGTCTCTCAGCATTCTCAGTCTGTCAGCAACTCGCTTTCACTGTGACTGCAATCTGGGGAACTTCCTGGAGTGGCTGAACACAACTAATGTCACGTTTTTGAGCCCAATTGAAGACTTAAGATGCGAGTTTCCAGCTGCTTTCCAGGGCCTTCCTCTGCTGAATTACTCCACAATCATCGAACCATGTGAGACGGATCCCGAACAGGCAGTCCAAGGTCTAAAGTTTGCTGTCTTCCTTTTTTCTGCCTCACTCATCATTATTGTCCTTCTTACTGGAATCATTTACGCTCGTCTCCGAGGACAAATATTCATCATCTACAAAAAGATCATCAGCAGGGTTCTCAAGGGCCCCAAACTGATGCCTCTTGTGGATGAGATGAGGTATGATGCGTTTATCTGTTTTAGCAACAGGGACTACCGGTGGGTGGAGGCTGCTTTACTAAAGAAGCTGGATAACCAGTTTTCAGAAGAGAATCTTTTTCACTGTTGTTTCGAGGCCCGAGACTTCCTGCCAGGTGAGGATCACCTTTCAAACATCAGAGATGCCATCTGGAGCAGCAGGAAGACTTTGTGCATTGTCTCTAAGGATTTTCTTAAAGGTACTGGACTTTGATTAAGATGCTTTGCTATGCCCTTAAATAGGCCGTTACAGCAGGAAAACCCTGCAACGGGGTAGGGAACGTTGGTCCTCGAGGGCCGGTGTCCTGCAGGATTTAGAGCTCACCTTGGGTCTCCACACCTGAATCAAATGATTAGTTCATTACTGTGGCCGGCTACTGTGGCCGGCAGACTGTGGAATTCTCTTCCTCAGAACTTAAGATCTGCTGATTCACTGATTACTTTTAAAAAACAGCTAAAAACACATTTTTTTAAAATTGCATTTTGTTAACTTTTGACTGTACTTCGTCTTTTTAATATGTGTCTATACCTTGTAAAGCACTTTGTGATCTCTTATCTAGAAATGTGCTATATAAATAAAATTTTACTTTTACTTTACTTACTTCATTACCAGGCCTCTGGAGAACTTCAAGACATGTTGAGGAGATAGTTTAACATTTAAATCAGCTGTGTTGGATCAAGGACACATCTAAAACCTGCAGGAAGCCTGGAGTTCCCTACCCCTACCCCCCAACAATGTAGCTGAATTAAAACAGTTCTATAAAAAAGAGTGGGACAAAATTCCTCCACAGCCGTGTAAAAAATAGCCTCATTGCTAATTATCACAAATGCTTGACTGCAGCCAATTATTAGATTTAGGGGCAGACACTTTTTCTGCATAGAGCCAGGCAGGTTTGGATAGGTTTTTAAAAGATTTTAGCTTTAACAAATGAAATTATTTAAAAACTGCATTTCTGTATTTGCTCGGTTAACCTTTCTCTTATATAAAAATATGTGTCATCTAAAACATAAGTGTAATAATTAAATGGACTTCCCGATTCAAATCGAATTTCGTTTGACTAAAGCGATATCGATTCATTAAATCCTGAATCAATTTTTAAATATAAATGCATTTTGCCAGAAACGCCAGAAGCTCAAGTTAAAGCTTCTCAAAACAATTTAAACATCTGCCAAACAGTTAAAAATGCAAATGATTAAAGAGCAGGTAAACGGGAAAAGGTGTAAAGCACAAAGCGCAGATTCCCCCCGTTCACCCGCCATCCACCCACCCATATGTGGACACGCCGCCGAAAGGCAGTGTCTCACAGATTCTGAAGCTGCAGGTTTCGTCATGAAGTCCCTCTTATTTTGCAGTTTTGCTTCCAGTGTATTGATAAATGATCATAATTATAGTATTTCTGACTGTCTGAGTCAAAAAATGAGTGAAATAATGAATGAAACAGAATCTGGGATTGAATCGAATCAGTTATAGAAATCACTGACGATGCCCAGCCATACTGGTTTAACATGAAGGATGCTCGGGAAAGATGGAGGTAGGAAATCTGCTACGGCGAGCCCTGAGAGGATCAGCAGAAAGAATGATTATTAATGCTAAGCTAACCATCTATTGTAATGTATACATGGCTGACGTTGTACTGATGGTAAGCTAACCACCTAGTCATTGTAACTCATGTTGTAAACAAATAGAAATGGAATCAGCACTGCTGTCTCTTCTTCCTGTATATAAAACAACAGACGTGTTGCATTTCTTAATTTAAACTGCTAGCATGCTAAGTAGTGCCATAGCTAATAAGGCTTTTATTTTCACTTTCTTCATTACAGTAAAATAATTGCATGTGGGCTAAATACTTCCTTATTTTAAAAAAATGTAAGTTCATTAGATCATTTAAACATGAGCAAAATTACCACAATAGTTTCTCTTTGCAGATGGCTGGTGCTTGGAAGCGTTTACTTTAGCCCAAGGCCGGATGCTGGAGGAACTGACGAATGTCTTAATTATGTTGGTGGTAGGGAAGGTGAGTATGAGCTGTTAACATAACAACAGCAATAATATATTATCCACTAAGTGTTTGTATGTTTTTATCGTGTAAAAAAGCGTTATTGTAATAGCTGAGTTAGTTTTGGTCACCTGTAAAATCTATTCAGTGTTCACTAAGCTGTAGCTCTAATTTCCAACGTGTTGAAATACAATATATTTTTTGCAACTAAATGATGATTTATATCACTGAGTGTGTAAATCAGTGCGAGCTGCCACGCTCGCATATAAAAGTTATGTGACCAGTTTTCAATGTAAAATATAAATTACAGCCGATTTAAATGGTAACCAAAGTCATGCTTTAGGTCTGAGAACTGTGTGTGGCAACAGGTTAGCAGATAACTGAAAGTCCTGTACAAACCTGGTAGGTGTCGGACTGCATGCAGATTTCAATTAACCTCGCCTCTGCCAGTGCGCCTGTGGCTACAGTGTAGCATCACCAGTGTGTGAATGGGTGGATGACTGAACGTGTAAAGTGCTTTGGAGTCCTCAGGGACCAAGTAAAGCGCTATACAAATACAGGCCATTTACCACTTTTTTTTTTGCTTTCCACAAAGCAGAAAACTGGTGATGTTGATTCTTACTCAATTCATCCCAAACATGTTTCAGTTTTTGACTTAAAACTCCTACATTGCATCCAAAGGTGGCTCACTACCAGCTGATGAAGTGCAATGCAGTCAGAGCTTTTGTCCAGAGGAAAGAGTACCTCACTTGGCCAGAGGACCCTCAGGATATGGAGTGGTTTTATGAACGTCTCATCTCAGATATACTCAAAGACAGTAAGGTGGAAAAGCTCAAAGAGGACAAGCCTGAGCCCGGGGGGCCTGAAGTTCAGCCGGAGAGCCACGACGGGATTAATGCCGAGAACATAAAAGAAACTTCCATGTGAACTTTGTTTCTGCTGCTGTTTAGGAAGCCTACTGTCCTGTGAAAATGAAAACTGGTGGCTTTGTAAAACGCAGCAACAGATTCAGCAGACCTTGTGATGCAAAGAGAAGTCCAAGAATGCTTAAACAATGGTACAGTTCTTGGATTTAGAGCAGGTGCATCTATACCAAACATAAAGCCCATGGCTGGAATCAGCCCGGCAAAGACTCCAAGCTGACCCACTTGATTGCTTTGCAATTTATTAAGGAAGGCATAGACTTTGGACCTTTAACTTT
>NW_024582979.1:127663-157924 GCF_018398535.1 Haplochromis burtoni | reverse complement strand
TTTCACAAGCCTCTCACTTCAGCACTTCTCGTACTTATAGTACGCACCGTACGTAGTACGCGTAGTGTGCGTACTTCAAGCGTGCAGACCCTGAATTGGGACACAGCCAGCCTGTTTGTTTTGATTCGTGGTCCAAGATGGCACCGCGCTCCCACAATGCATTGCGGCGTGACGTCAACTCCAAAGCCCTATAGAATATGTTTACTTATTTAACCACTAGATGGCGAGCCATCTCTTCTTTTGCCTTTCTCATGCCTGCATTGAGTGACCAGCAGTTATTAGCACCGTGGGTGTTGAGATGTCACCACATCAACCCATCTTTCAATGGATGTGTCCTGTAGAAAGGCTGTTTAGGTTCAGCGGTGACTACAGATCATCTCTAAGCACTCGGGGTTTGTTGGACCGTAAGTTCGGAGCTGATCTTAAGAGGTCAGCCAGTTTCCTTTCATTTGGGCCATGTGCCTGAAAACAGGAAGCTACTGAGCAGAGGAAAGCTTCCGCCCCGGCCGCCTGCATCCTCCCAGCTTTTATGAGCCAGCTGTTCTGGACATTAGGGCCAGTCTGCTGGCTCCTGCTGCTTATTCACTGTGAACAGTCCATTAATCTGAACACAGTGCAGCATTAACATCTATTCATCACGGAGCTCTTTTTATTTCCTGATATTCTTTGTAAATGTTTTTTGGGGGGCACCAATGATGTTTCTGTTTTGTGCCCCCAAAAGAAGTTAATTTGAAAGACGAGGGAACCAAAGACTGTTTATTTTATTTCGTTTAAGAAAAATCATTTTGAACATTTTGACATCATTTGTAGAATGTGAACAGTTGGAGTTAGAGTCAAAGTTTATGCAAACGGACACACTGCATGTCAGCACAAAGCCTTTGGGCACCATTGGTTGTTAAAATGACTCTTGAGCTTCAGTGAGAACAGCTGATTTTTCATCTGTTCAACATATAATACAACATAACATATAATAAGATATGTAGCTACCTGCTAATGCTCACTTGGCTTTTTTTTGCCTGTCCTGTTTAATAATATTATTATTAATAATAATAACAATGCAGTTTATTTGAAAGCGCCTTTCAGAACACTCAAGGACACTGTACACAGTGGAATAATAAAAGCAACATAAAAGGAAGCATTTTACACAATCATAAAAGCATAAGACATGAAACAAATTTAAAATAGCAGAGTGGAGAGGTTATGTGGGATAAGCTATTTTGAACAAGTGAGTTTTGAGTTGGGACTTAAAGAGAGAGAAGGAAGAGATATTTCTCTTCCATGGAGAGTTTGGATCTTTAGCCATCAGAATTGTTGTCTGAAGGCTAAGAACGATGCCTAGCAGATTACTTTAACAAGTGGATAATCATGGCCTTGCCATATTAGTCCAGTTGATTGACCTTTATTATAATTATGTATTTATTTCATTTTATTTTCAGTTGTTACAGACGGGACAGACATGATGTGGGACAGGACAGGGAGACAGAAAGAATGAATGAAAGAGGGAGAGAAAGAAAAACAGAGGGGAAAAGAGATGGTGAGAAGGGGGGGAGAAAAAAAAACACCTGGATCACCTGTCGAGAGAAGAAAGAAAACAGAAATTAAAACAAACAAAAAAGAGCAACATAATAAATACAACACCATCACAATAAACTAGCTAACAGTAAATAACAGTATTTACTAAATATTAAATGTTATTGTGCAGCACGCAAGATCGACAGCGCACAATGTGCTTTGAGGTAGCAGCCAAGAAAGGTGAAGTTTGTGTCTGTGAGCACCCGTGTGCACACCTGTGTGGATCGGCACACTTTTATTCAAAAGGTTTCTCCATGTAACGATGTGCTAGCGAGTGTGGGGAGCCATAGCTCCGTCCCCCAGGGCATGAAGCAGGTATGGACTTGACATCATTTTTAGGTACACTTTATTAGGTGCAGTTGTTTAGCTACTCATGAAAAACAAATCTAATTAGTAAATCACATCGTTTAGACATGGTCTAAGCAACCAGTTGAAGTTCAAAACTGAGCACATGGGGATGAAAGGTGATTTAAATGACTCAGATGGGCCGCATCAGAACTCTTGGTGTTACTGTAACTGTGCTAAGAAGGATTAAGATCATTCTGAAAGGGTCCAACCTGATACTAGCAGGGTGTAACTAATTAAGGCTCACTGTCAGTCTGGACAGCGCTCAGCCACAAAGCACTTCAGTGTTTGTTGACACCAAAGTTGTTATAGTTTTGTATTTTTTAATTATTCATTATTTTGATTTCATTTTTGTTTGGTTTGGTTTGGTTTTTATTTTTCTTTAAATTCAGTTTAGTTTCAATCTCCAGAGTGACTTTGTTATTTTCAGTTAAGAAATGATTATTGGAAATGTCTTTATTAATTATTATTGTATGAAGGACATATATAGAAGGCAAGATTGAGAAAAATCAGTGCATGCTTTTGTAATAAAACACAGAACCCTTTAAAAGCCGGTGATTCAGTCTCAAATACATCCATCGTAGCCTCACAAGGCAAGTTCTGATAGATTTTTACCATTTTCAGCTCTTTTTTTTCCACAGGTCTAGTTTTTATTTTTTATTGATTAATCAAATTAAAATGCTTTTTCACATTTAGTTTTAGTCGATTGTAAGCCTGTCACTTTGTTTCAGCCTCATGGTGGCACTGTGGAAAGCTAGGTAATCCACAAAGGCATTAACTCTTTACTCACTAATTTTTATTCGCTGATAATTGTGTGAGACTTTGACATATCGCAAAAGTCTGCAAAGATTCTACAAGGTGACCGTTACAGGGATGTTCAGTACTATTTACAGCCACTTCAGTCCACTGACTCTGTGAATGCTGGGTTGGGCATACTTCCCTCAGAAGTGCTGATGTTTTTCCTTTTGTGTGAGGATGACTTGCATAGATGTCAGCAGTGATACTGATTGCAGAGGTCTGGACAGAAATATGTCAGTCAGAGGTGAAATATCATCCTGAGCTAATGAAGATGCTGTGTACTCTCACAGGAAATTCATGGATCCCATGTGAGAAAAGAGCAGTTATGTAATGTAGTAATAAGAAGCCAAGCCTGCTTCACTTCCACAACCGTAGAGTCCAGAGGCTCCTCCAGAATCTAATTTGAAAAGTAGAAGCAAATGTTTACGCTGTAAACAAGCTTTCCAGCTCTGCAGCCTCGTCACAGTTATTCCTGGCCTGCAGACAGGGATGGACTGGGACAAAACATCGGCCGGGCATTTTGAATAGAGACGGCCCACCAGGTATTATAGGAAAGGCCATAAACTCTTTGAATGAAAACAAACACTGTTGTGACAGTGATGCACTCTGTCTTGTTGGTATATTATATAATCCAAGGGCGTAGATTTGGCATGGACAGAAGGGACATGTCCCCATCAATAATTTGATCTCTTCCAGTAAAGAAAAACAACCCAATAGAAAGAAAAAAACGATCTGTCAGCGTCTCATTCACCCAGCGGAGCAGAAAGAGTTAAATCACGTCCTCTACTGGAGTCCTAGTCATGTGACAAATATGATTGGCTGAGCCTTTCAGGGAGCTCTGTTTAGTTTTAACAGCGGCAAGCCTGCGCTGCGAGGAGGAGAGGAGGACGGCAGCAAAGAGGAAGAAGCTGAATATAAGAAAGTGTTTTTCAATGAAACCTGCAAGCCAAGTTCACTCATATAATGTTTCATAATAACTTTACAGGCTATGCTAGGCTTTGGCCCACATCAGTCTAAAACTGTATGTAACCATGAATAACCTGATTTGGAAACTACCTGCACAGCAGGCAGCACTGTTAGTTCTCTCAGTCTCAGAGCAGCGTTTCTAATTTTGATTGAAGCTGTCAGAGAAAACTGCAGCCTCGAGCAGCCCGGATATTAGTTTACAGAGGCTGTTAGAATTATATGTCTAACGTTAACATGTTGGTGACACAATAATTTCATCCTAATGGCACTGACGTATTCATAGGGTTAATCTTTGAGACAAAATATCATGAGGTCGTCATGATTTTGCAAATTTCCCACCTTGGAGTGCAGTTTGCACAAATTGTTTTAAAAATGCACTCAGCCTGCAAACATCACTGACGAGTCAAGATCTGCACAAAGTGACAGAAACACTGAAGCAGCTGCACATTTTATTCTTATTGTCATGTTTGTCCTGTTTGTCAGGTGACAGAAGAACCAACACAAAGCTCAGGGAGTGATGGTGACACAAGGTCACAGGTGAAACTGGAGGATGACCTGGTGGTTTGTGACTGTATTTGAAGCTCATGTGTGACTGCATGTATGTGGAGTGTCTCACTGTTATTCATCAGGTGACAGAGGCAGCTCTGCCATGTTGTAGCTCAGAGGTGAAGAGGCGAGCTCACAGGTGACTGATGGTTTGATGCTATAGATTAACTAGTATTTATTATCATGACAATTGTCAGGCTGCTTTTAGTCATCCCAGTATCCTCAGTTGAGGCTGAAAGAAGCTTCAGTGCTCTCAGAAGACTAAAAACATGGCTAAGGTCAACAATGACTCAAATGAGATTAAACAATGCTGCTGTGTGTCCACCAGGAGAGGCTGGACAGTATAGATGTAAAACCAATATGCCAGCAGTTTATCTCAGTTGGCTGCTTCACATAGTGGACATTGAGTTGTTGTGTGAGACACCAGTAGTATTAATGTCTGTTGCTGTAACAGTAGCTCATGCTTAGAATAGAAAATCCCAGCTCACTGATCTGATCGGGGCGATAGTGTGGCTAAAATGTTGCATAATGTTGCTGAGAGATCTTTTACTTTGTGGTAATCTTAGATGGACATAAACCACCAGGTCATTCAGTGTTCCCTTAGTGCTAATGTATCAGAGATGTTGGTGTAACTGAAGTAATGTTGTTAAGTCCTTGAACTCATATTCGTTTATTGTCATGACTGTATTTCAGGGCTGGACTGGCCATCGGGCATACCGGGCATTTGCCCGGTGGGCCGCTCGTGATTTTTCGTTTTTATGGGCCAATGGGGTTTTCTTCCTTTTCTTTTTTTAACGGTATAAATGAACAGGTGGTGGATTGGCCAGTTGGTCATGATCAACTCTGGGCTGGACCAATTACAGCCGAGGAGGTCAAACTTTAAAGTTAAGGTGAAAAGGAACGCGATTTGTCCCGCACTACTTCAGCTAGAAAGTTGCTAATTCAATCATGAAACTGATCAATGATCAGCTGATCGGCTTTTCTCTCTGCGCCAGAAAGAGGAAACCAGCGGAGGTCGCATTAAACAACAGCAGCACGTTTAAGCTTGATCAGCTGTTGTTAGAATTTATTTAATATTAATTTCTAGTATCAGCTGATGTTTGCTGGAGCCACAGCTGTAAAGCTGCTGGTCATGATGTCGGTTTGGATATGTGGTGAGAGGGAAACATGAAGATGAAACCAGGAGATGTCCTTATGTAACCGGTGTGATTCTGCGTTGTGTCTCTCCCACAGGGGAATTGTAGAAAAGGGGAGAGGCAAAAGGGGTACACTGTATTTATAGGATTGCACCAAAGAAGAAGAAGAAAAGAATGAGGAGGGGCTCTAACTGATAATGAACATAACTACAGGCTTGGAGGTCCTAAAAGTCAGGTATAAAAGGAACAGTTTGGGGGTTTAGAACACATTTTGTGTAATTATAACAATGTTATTTATGACTCTGTTACATTCACCCCCCAAGAATTACACAAAATCCTAAAGGGTACACCAAAAAAAAAAAGTATAAACCCACAATAACAGATACAGTGGCCTCAAACAAATTCACATCGCATATACAATGAATTAGATCAGCAACATAGCTTCCTCCAAGGAGGATAAGAGACCTGAGACCCGCTCGGCGCCTAGCAAGATCCCAGGACACACTATAGACAAAATGAGGTGCCATTTACACCACACAAAACAGGCCATAATATCTATGGGCATCACACATCAGATAATTATTTTAAAAGTGAGACATTTTAAATGAGAATAAGAAAGAAAAGTATTTCTTTGTGCCCCCCTCTCCCTGTTAATGCCCTACCTGCCCCCCTGGCAAAACTTTGCTAGACCCGCCCCTGCACAGTTACCAGCTGTCAGCTACCTAAAAAAGGATCCTGGTGTTATTTGTCTCTCAGAAACAGTTCATAACTTCCCTTCAACTCATTCATGTCACCTAAAAGGTAAACCTGTTTCTCCATCACCTGTTCAGCTCTGATGATTCAGTAAGGACATCTCCTGGTTTCATCTTCATGTTTCCCTCTCACCACATATCCAAACCATACATGACCAGCAGCTTTACAGCTGTGGCTCCAGCAAACATCAGCTGATACTAGAAATTAATATTAAATAAATTCTAACAACAGCTGATCAAGCTTAAACGTGCTGCTGTTGTTTAGCGCGACATCCGCTGGTTTCCTCTTTCTGGCACAAAGTGGCGATAAACAAACAAGAGAGACGATCAGCTGATCATTGATCAGTTTCATGATTGAAGTAGAAACAGGAGAGAGAGGGGAGAGAATGAGAGAAGAAGAGGCCGCTGTGCAGCGTAGCGACAGAATAACTCCAGCTTTGTGTCTTTTTCATTGTAGCTGAAGTCCAGGTCAAACTGTTCCTTTTCACCTCAACACGAAACGCGTAATATTTTCTCTGAATACCAGACGATTACGTTTTTTACGGGATGGTTGGCAGCTACTAACTAACCTTATGATTAAAATAAAGTTCACTATCAGTAACATCATACCACTCACCCAGCTGTATAGAATCTCCGTCATGCTAGCTAGTACGCAGTACGAGTTATTGTAACTGACTGTAAAACGTCAGCACAACGAAAATAAACTCCACCTAAACTTGGTTTATATCTGACCCAGATAGACTGCAGCTCATAACTTCTTACCTGAAGTTCAGTTCACCTGACACTCGGACCGGCGGCCGCCTCGGGTCTCTCCTTCTCCTGCCTCACCTTTCCCTCATCCACCTGCTGGAAGCTCCGCCATAGCCACCACCAAACAACTGAGTTATTTTTACACATCCACCACCTTTCATTGTTTATACCTGTTAAGAAATAGAGAGATATTTTTAATGTGTATCTGCTCATTAGATTGTTTTATGTACTTTAATCATTTAAAAAAAACAAACCCATCGTCCCATAAAAATGAAAAATCACCATCGGCCAGCTATGCCTGCAGATTACACTTAGAAGATTCTGCCTAGAAGGGGGGATGTAATAAACCCCTCTACACAGCCTTAGCTAATATTTGACCTGCATTTAAACAAATAGAATTACAGGGATGCTCACACAAGCCTGAGGAGCGAGCCTCAGAGGGATGTGGGCTCACTGCAGGGACTGAGCTGTGGAGGAGAGAAACCACAGCCGTGGGGATCAGACACCTGAAGGAACACGAGCTGAGCTGTACGTGCCAAAATAGGATCTTTCCAGCAACACAGAACCATCACACAAAAGCTGCTGGTGGTTTTACTTGTGTAATGCACTTTAGAGCGCTTGTTTGTATGTGCGAGCTTGTTTCAGGGATGAGAGGAAAAAAGAAGCGAAAGCACGGCGGTATTTTTCCTGCCCGCCGTGACGCTGCTGAGTGTGGCTGGTGGAGGGACGTGTTTTTGAATTAGGAGGATTTGGACATCAGCGTTTTGATATGAAGCTTTGTCAATGAGCCAAGACTGTGGTGGAAACACCACATGATGAGTTTATCATAATTCCACAGAAGCCCCACTTTTTTTAATCACAAAGTGGCGGAAACACGTGTCTGACACTCAAAATAAAGCCTTTTAGGCTCTTTTGAAGAATAACGGCGGTCATAACAAATATTGACTTTCAAGCCCAGTAGAATTGTTCAAACTCTTTTCGCACCATATAGCTGGTTTCAGTAAATCGCTGCACCCATTTGTCATTTTCCTATCAAGACATAAAGACACGAGGGGTGGCTTGAGACTTTTGCACAGTACTGTATATAAAAGTCATGTATGGAAGTTTTTTCTACTATTGCCGAAGTATCACATCAGTGAATTTGCAAAGTGTATAACTATCCTTCCCCCTTCAGCTTACTCACCACGATTCATTTATTCTTTGGTAATACAAAAGCTACTGGTTGGCTAATGTGTGTTCTATATTAGATGAGTGAAACCACTGCTGATGGCAGCAGGGCTCCTTTTTGGTGTTTGTGTGCCAAAGTGATCTCTCCTGTAATTACAAGCCCTGAGGTGTAGCCCACCGCCTTCTTCTTCATCGGGTTCAATGATGTCATGTAATGAATTTTCCCAAGATGAAAGATTTCTTTAAAAAAAAATGAAATAAAAATAAATAAATCTATATTTTTTACCAGTGCATGTTATTCTGAATCTTAGAAAAGCTGTAAGTGGACCCGTGTGAGAAAGCACACACCTACAAGCAATAAATACAGATGGTTATTCTTGTGTAAATCACGTGTACACGTGCAGTTTAAATCCTGTGACCTCGAGCCGTGTAACAGAGCGCACTGAAGGCGCCAGCAGCCGAGACGATGAAACAGGTGCACACGTCACGACTCCTGATTGTGTGTCTGTCTGTCTCTGTGTGTTAATGTGTCTGTGTGCGTGCGTGTCTGTTAATGTGTGTCTCTGTCTGTGTGTGCGTCCGTGTGTCTGTTAATGTGTCTGTCTGTGTTTTAATGTGTCTCTGTGTGTGTGCGTCTGTCTGTGTGTGTGTGTGGTAATGTGTGTCTCTGTGTGTGTCCATGTGTGTCTGTGTGTGTGTCCGTGTGTGTGTTAATGTGTGTCTCTGTCTGTGTGCCTGTGTGTTAATGTGTGCGTCTGTCTGTGTCTGTTAATGTGTCTCTGTCTGTGTGTGTCTGTGTGTTAATGTGTGCGTCTGTCTGTGTGTGTGTCTGTGTGTTAATGTGTGTCTGTGTCTGTGTGTTAATGTGTGTGTGTCTGTTAATGTCTGTAAATGTGTGTCTCTGTCTGTCTGTGCGCGCACACATACACACAACAGCAGGACAATGTTTTTGTTTCTTAAAAACGACACTTTAATCACACAGCACAGCTTTTATCTGAGGCATGTGGCAACAAGAGTACACTGGGAAGTTAACACGGACTCCAGCACATACAAAGAAGTGATAGACACAAAGCAACAGAGGCGGCGCGATTTCATGTCGGTGCGACTGGCTGCTGCGTATTTAACACACAACTTAAAAACATTTGTTGGCGACGCCGGTTTGAAAAATAAAAAAACAACCATTCGTCTCCCACAGTGATGACGCAGCTTCATCAGTAGTGTTTGTTTCACTGTTAGAAAAACAACAATCACATCTGAAACGCTGGTGAGTACAAAAAGAAAACTGTAAACTGAATACATGTAGTGAGTCCGTGCTTCATGAAACACACCGAGGCACTTGGTCAACACATCCCACACCTTGTACGATTGCACAACATTTCTTGGACTTTTGGTTTGTGATACTGACTTCACTTATTGTCAGCATAAGCTTTCAGAAGAGGGATTAGTGGTGCTTATTGCAATAGGAGGCACGCTGGCTTCGCTTTTTGGCACGTCTGACGCTGAATTGCATTTCACTTTCAACGTCCTGTTAAAACAGTTGAGTTTCTTTGGAGAGGCAGAGGCCGCCCGCTCTCTTTTTGAGTTCCGCTTGCATGTCTTAATGATCTCTTCCCGTGTGACGGGAATACTGTCAGGCTTGTCCTGGTTGCCAGGGACTTCACAAACATCCATGTGCATTGCTGTTTCAGTTCTTGTGGTGGGTGTGTGGTTATCACCACGATAACGGCTGGTGTCCGTTGCACATTCATGGCAGCTTTTGTGTAAGGAGCCTGCTGAGGGGGAGGGGCTTTGAGGCTGTGCTGTGGTGCTGATATTTTGGCTACTGTCAGGTAATGACATTTCATGCCTATGAACTACGACTTCTCCAGCAGTCTCAGAATCAGAGCCAGGTCCTGGTCCTGGATCCGGGCCAGCGTCCTGCTTTGGGCTTGTGAATCTCTGGTCTCCTACTGAGGCTGCCTGCAGGGCCGCAGTATGAACACAGTGCTTCCTGAAGTGACAGGTGTGGGGAGCTCCTTGCCTGGGGGTCACCAATCTCCCCTGTGAGCAGTGGTGGAAATGAGTGAGTGGACAGTGGAAGTAGTGCATACAGCACTCCACGTGTGTGTAGACTGGGTCCAGGTTTGTTGGTAAAAGGGTCGCGTTTTGTTTGCTGAGGGGGCTTCCTGAGAGGGGGAAGAGCTGAGAGGTTGGAGGGCAGGAGCGAGAATCCGGCGCACAGGAATGTGGGTTCCACTGCTGAAGCAGATGAGGATCCCCACATGTGCAGTTGGTGTTTTGCGAGTACTGGCACCTGCACGGTGTGCTCAGCGTGGCTACGTGCCCATTCTCAGATCCTCTTTCACCGGCTTCTGTGTTCGAGTAATGAATGTTTGAAAAAGGAGCAGCGTGGTGGTGAGGAGGAATTCTGTTATAAAGCTGAGTGCTGGAATCATGCCCTTCGTGCAGTTTATCCTCAGTTTTTTGACTGGATGCTAAAGGCTCCAGCTCATAATGTTCCACCTCACCGCCCTTGCAGTCCAGCTGGTATTTCGCCAGACCAGAACTCTTCCCCTGGGGCGAGGGGCTGCTGGATGTGGTTTCGGTGAAGGACTGACACTGCAGTTTTTTGGGCAGCGGTATCTGGCCACAGGTGCCCTGGGGCCCCAGGCAGCGGCACATGCACTGAAAAAAGAAGGTGGCAAAGGCCCAGCTGATGCACATGATCAGCATCATGAACATGCCCAGCTGCGTGTAGGCCAGGACAGTTGACGGCATCATCATTGCGCCGGCAACAAAGGTGGTTAGTGCTGCCATTGCAATAGCAGAACCCATCCGACTGAGGGAAAATATCACCTTTCCCTCACGGTCCGGCTCTGGGGCAAGTCGGTAGGCCACGCCGTAGTGGACAGCAAAGTCCACGGACAGTCCGACCGCCACTGAAATGGTCACAGACTCCAAGACATTGAGCTCCCAGCCCAGAAGCACCAGAGAGCCCACTGTGACAAATATGGTCCCTGCAATGGACAGGATGGCATACAGGCTGATGATGAAATTCCAGGTGGTCAGGAGCATGACGCTGAAAGCAACAGCCACTGACAGCGCCATAGCAATCAGAGTCCCATCTGACAGGCTGTCCTGGAGGTCATAAAACTCCAGGTTGCTCACAAACCAGCCATAGCTGAGGCCTGCTGGGGCATAGCGAAGCTCCTCCTCAATCCAGGCATCCACCTAAAACAGAAAGACATTGCTAACATTATAAAATATCTTGTTTCACCAGTGGAGATGTGTCCAGGTGATGCTGGGCTGTGCATACCTCACGGTAGAACTGGTACATCTTCTCATAGGCCAATGTGAAGAGGAAGGTGCTCTGGAACTCTAAAACAATGGCTCTGATGGTGTCGTTGATGTCAAATCGAGGTCCAGGGGTCTTGCTGTCAAGGTGGTAGTTAGTACTTCGATCCAGCTCCATGATGGCTCTTTTGATACACAACTCAAAGACATCCTGTTTGTATGGGAAGATGGACTGACTGCAGCAAGGGTAGACAGAGGCCTCATCGCAGTCCTGGTTCTCCATCCACTGTTAAAAACAGAAGAGGTAAACCAGAATCGGTCGGGTTGCTTTCTGAAACTTTATGGCTTAATTCATTTATGGCCAATGTCTAAAAGGACTGCAACTGAAAAATGAAAAACTTCCATCCACATGGATGTCTTGAAATAGCGTGTGTAACGAATTCTAAGAGAAGGACTGAAGAATGAGACCTGTATGCTCACTCCTCACCAGCACTCTTCTCTGTGCTCATCATAAACAGTGCTAACAGTTCTCTGTGAAGGTTCTCAGTCATCCAGGTCATCGTAGTCTAAGGAGCTTGGAAAGAAAAGCGTCTGGACTTGTTTAAGTTGCTTGAAGACGTTTTGCTTCTCATCCGAGAAGCTTCTTCAGTTCTAAGGGTGAAATGGTGGAGAGTCCCAGTGGAAGTATCTCCCCAAAGAGGGACAAAGGGACCCCCTGATGATCCTCTACGTTTTGTCCTTTTGTCCCTCTTTGGGGGGGATACTCCCACTAGGTTTAAATCTGGGACTTAAACAAGTCCAGATGCTTTTCTTTCCAAGCTCCTTTTCAAAGTGATCGCTAGCGACACAGCTTTGTTAGCATAGCATAAACACAGTGAAGCTGGAGGATGAACGCTAACTTTTTTCCACTTGATAAAAGTTAACATGAGGGTTCCTGATGGTTAGAGACAAATACAATCGCATGGCAGGATGCTGTAAACGGACCAAACTTCAGTCAGGAGAACAACTGAGATAATCCATCCACAATATAAGGTTAGTCATTCATATACACATTGGCTGTAGTTACACCGTAAGGTTTAAAAACTGAGCTTTGAAATGAACAGTGGTAATAAAAACCAAGCGAGGCCAACAGTGATCACTGACTGTTTTTAGGGGCTCGTTCAGGATACAAAGCATTAAAGCATGTTAAAAACACAACAGCCTTAATAAACGCAGAGTAGTTTGGACCTGGAAGCAGCGTTCACGTGTCATCACTTAAAGACCAGATAACAAGTCATTTTTCTATATAGCAGATAAGCTAATGCTAGCCGACTGTAAGAAAGTTTAATCTGATGAAGTCAATCAGTTCAAGTGAGAATTTAACAAACGGCAGGAGAACACCAACATCAGAAATGTGTTCAACTCTTAGAGTAATCATTTTGGTTTTGGAGATCAATTGTGGTTTAATAACTTTATTTTTTTTATTGATAAAAAGGTTCTTGAGGTTTGAGTTTGCTCCCTATATCACTAGTACACATGCAGTACTGACCTGTTTGAACGTCTCGATGAAGCAGCTGGTGAAGTCCTGCTCTTCGGACTGAAAGACGAAGCTCTGGTTTCTCATTTTCTGGCAGAAGTTGAGGATCCAGACCTGAGATGCTGGACTGGCAATGTTGAAACTGCTATCCAGCATCAGCTTTCCTTTGTTTTTGGGGTTCAGGGGATCACCATTATCCACAGGGGTCACCCCCCAGATGATGGTAATGGGCATGTGGAGGTCCTCGCCATGATGGACTCTCTCAAACATGAAAAGCTTTTTGTACTCTGCATCATAGCGCTCAAATGGGTGAGAAGATCTGAAGACCTGAAACTCTGCCAGCTCCAAGGAGGGGAGCTTCATCTTTGGGTTTACACAAACCACATAGGCCCCGCCCACGGTCATGGCAAGAAACCAGAAGAGCCAGAGGTAGCGGAGCTTGATGACGATGCAGGGCAGCACCTTCTCAAAGAATATCCTCGACACCTCCGAAAATGTGAAGAGGCATTTGTTGGCCTTTTGGCAAAGACCGGCCCAGAACATCTGCGTGCAACAACCTGTCTGCTGGTGCTGAGGCTTAGCGCAGAGGAACATGTTCGGCAGGTAGCGTTCATGTAGCACCACCACGGCGGGCAGCCATGTCACCATTAAAATATAGTTGACCAATATGGCAGTGCCAGCGTAGACTCCAAAGCAGCGAATGGCAGTGATGTTGCTGACATAGTTGGCATAAAAAGCAGCAGCAGTGGTGAAGCTGGTGACAAACATAGAGAGGGCCGCGTGTTGGAGGGTCACGCCGACCGTCTCTGCCAGCTCAGCGTGAGGCTTATCGAACTTAGTGTAGTTCCACACGTCACAAAGCACAAAGGCGTCATCTGCACCGATACCTACCAGGATGATGAGGGCTGTGAGGTTCATGAAGGGGAAGAACTCAAAGTCGAAAACCATTCGGTAGAGAAAGTATGACACAATCAGCGAGCTGATGATGGCTATTATTGTCATGAGTGTGATGAAAACTGACCGCGTGTACACGCACATGACCAGCAGGACTATCACTATGGCTATGGCAGGATACACCGTGTCTGTGAGGAGGTAGTCCTGAAAGAGGTCGTGTTTAATGCCAAACTCGATCCCTGTGACCGTGGTGATGCCATCGGAGGCGTTCCAGTTCTCGAAATTGTCCAGGTAAATGTTCATCATAGACTCGCCTTTCTCCGTGGGGGAAAAGAGCATGCTGTACTTGAGCACAGGCGGAGGATACTCCAGGCTCTTGGGACTCAGGAAGTCTTTGTCTACCAGAAAGTGAAAGATCTGGTAGATGGCGTTGTATTTTGTACACTTGCGGGGTACACTGGCACACTTTAGCTGGTCTTTCCGCCGCAGGGTCATGTCCCAGCAGTCGGGTCCCAGAGTGCCGTTATGATAGTATTTGGCACACGAGCGCAGGATCTTGAGTGTGTGCGATACGTCTCGTTCTGTAATCTTCTGGCAGGATGACCTGTTGTTGAGGACAGCGATGTAGTTACCTAGCGTCCAGCTGGGGCAGCAGGAGTCAGCATTGGTGCGCTGACAAAGATTCCAGTAGTCCCGGTGGGAACGCACCTAAGGACGGAAAGAATGAATAAATAAGCGAAAACAAGCAGAAGTGTAACAGAAAAACATATTCACACGACTTGAATGATGCCAGCATACTCTTGCGTTGTCCAGATTGCACATGGATTTGATGGCCTGAATACTCCACAGGTTCTTCCCTTCAGCTGACGAGAACACCACTCTAGAATAACTGTCACCTGCAGAAAGGATGGCATAGTCAAGTAGGAGAGCAAGTTTCCCCATTTTATACAAGACAAAAAATTATTTGACCATCTGGCAAAGATCCTGTTCACGTCCATCAGCCACAGTAAAAAGCACAACTATTCCATGTCTGCTCATCCTTATATAAAGCCATAAATCTGTCTGGGAGTTGCGTGGAATGTGGACTAGTATAGTTCTTCCTGTTCTCCATTGTCCTGAATCTTACCTGGCACATCACAGAAGAACTCTTTACTGAAGTCCCACTCAGCTTGCCGTTTGTCTCTGTCAAAGTGGTCTTTGGGCCGCCTGGGCTCTTGGTGACTGGAAAACAGTAGAAGGAGAATAAGCAAACATCTGAAGCACTTAACTAAGGTGCTGAACAGGATGTGAATTTTACACAAAATACCTTGATTTCACTGGGAAGTGCTAGACCATTCTGTGTAATCTATAAAGCTTTGCATGAGTCATAACTCATAGTATTATAAAATCATCAGCCCTTGGTTAAGTTTCCTTCCCCACCCCTTTGAACCAGATATGTGATTGGCTACTCTTCACAAACAGAAGCTTTGCACAGCGGGAGGGCAGCGTTTCTGCACTTTCAGCTGGGCATGAAATCACCTTTGGCATCAGAATCAAGAGTAGGAAAAAACAGACACCCCCCCCCCCAAAAAAAAAACAAAAAACAAAAACAAAAAAACTATCTGACTGTGTTTAGACCAGTCCGAGTTGTATGATCATCCACCACTGTAACAGTATACACTCAGTGGCCACCTTATTTGACACACCTTTGTGACTGGAAATTTGTATTAACAAGCAATCAATCACATGGCTGCAGCTCAGTGCATTAAGGCTTGTAGACTTTGTGAAGATGGTGATCATGGGATGAAACCAGATTTTTCAGAAGGCCATATGCAAATGATTTCATTTTGTTTCTTGAAAGAAACACTTCAAATTTAGCAAAATGCCTAAAAAACAAAAACAAACAAACAAAACAAATGATTCATTCAAGAAATTTCAGTTTCAGATCACAATAACAACATCTAAAGTATCCTGTCCTTCTTATGTTATCCTGAAACACACATTGACATTTTGTTTGAGGCCGCTGTTGTTGTAAAACTAACTGTATTTCATAGAGTTAATTCCTAACATTCCTATTATTGTTTTGGGTTTTTTTTTAAATGGCATTTTTATATTGTTAAGTTTCCTCGGCACACTTTGGGCCACGTAGTGAGCAACAGCCAGAAGAAATATAGTATTTCTGAAGCTAAACGTGGCCCCAACCTGGTACTAGCTAAATGTAACTAACAAAATGACCAGTGAGTCTATAATAACATAGCTAGCTAACATTACAGTTGAACTATTGGAAATACCATTTCCGTTAAGTTCTGTCAGAGCAGATAGCTCCTTCTGAACAATGAGAGCAAAAATGTGTCATTTGGTACTTAAATGTGTTCAATGACTGACAGAAAATGAGGAAAAGCTCTAAAAATATTTGTAGCACAAATGTGCTGCAAATATAATAATCAGTCAGTACCAAGTTGAAAACGATCCAGAAAGAATTCTTATTCATGACTTCATGAATCAAACAGATGCTGCTGTGTCAGAAAAGGCAGCAGTCATCGCAGCTCCCTACAAGAAATCAGATAAATGACTTTCTGCAGTACAGCGAGGTACTGCTGTCATTATTCTAATAATCATAATGGTAACTCTGACTGAGCAGGGCACCCGGGGGGAGACGTGCAGATCAGTTTTTTAAATGAGCCACATTTTTAGGAGGAAAAGAGGAAGGCAGGGTAATCAGGCGGCTGTCAGAGAGAGAGAGTGACAGACGGAGGGGATGAGCCAGGGGAGCTCGCTGACAGAAGCAGGAGCCACTTTCTGATAAGCACACAATTACATGAAGACAGACACGCGGCGCAAGACAGACAAAGGCGTCCACAGAGGGAGACGGAGAGAAGAGACTTTATCTAATCAGCAGAACAGAGCTGTTTTAGAGGCTCTAATCTTAGCTACATATTTCTACACAGCATCTGCTCATAAAAAATTTAAAATTAAATCTGAATCAAAGACGGTCTACTGATTTTTAATCATGCTAAAGTGACATGCCTGTGAATATGGTGATATGCATCAAATAAGCAAAACTGAGCAACAGTAAAATTTAAGAAAGCAGATATCTGCAGTCTGATGTGTGCACGAAGACCTGAAAGAGACAGACATGCAAAGACTTGCTCTTGATTAGTGAGCAGACTCTGGCTGATGGGAGGCAGTGGCTGACCTCGTGGATGGACAAACCTCGACTATTCCCTCTCTTCTTTCAGGAGGAGATTCAGACAGGTCTGTCAACAGTATCCTTCACCCCTACCTCTGACCCCCACGCCTTTAACTCTCGCTCCCCTGTGACCTCTCTTCTTGGCTGATAGTGGAAGCCAACGGCATGAGTGCCAAACAAAGACACTATATAATGTCTTTGTTCAACCAGTAACAGTTTAATAATGTTCTCTACACTGTCACTTCAGTTTTACAGGCTCAAAAGTAATTAAACGTTTAATAATGTCTAAGAAAATTATGTAAATTTATTTGATTTAAAGATTTTTATTTTGGACCACTTGCTTTAAATGTTTCATATTTATAGTGTCCACCAGGTGACACTAATTTTTACCACTGAAAGCAACAGTTTACACTTTTTACCTTTTCCTGCAAGTTTGCCTAGTTACTCACACAATAAGTGGGTCTCACTATTGATGATTGATATTGGACAATGGTGTGTGTGTGTGTGTGTGTGTGCGTGTGTTTGTTTTTTCTGGGATTTGATACCCTGTCTATAAATATAGAGCTGTGTATAAAAATCTTTCTACATCGTAATTCTCGTTCCCGTTCAGCATGCTGTCCTGCAGTGGTATATGATGTTAAAAGAAAGAAAGCGCGTGTGTGTGTCTGTGTCTGCGTGTTTCACTTTCAAGTCTTCTCTCTTAGAAAGCCACACTCTATGTTTAAACTAAGGCCGTGATAATAAACACTGATAGCTTTTCAGTGCTTCAAAGACACTGAAAACAAAATAGGGCTCTTTGGTTCTGGCTCAGGTAGTTTATGGTGGAGCAGTTACTTTGAAGAGGGCAACACTTTACAGCACACAGGAGGCTCTGGGAATGATCTTTTAGGGGGAACGAGGAGGTAGAAACAGAGCGGTCTCCAACTCTGACCCATCTGAAGATGAGAGTGGAGGGGAGATGGATGAAGGAGCAGCAGGATAGACTTTTCCATTTCCATATTCTGGTCTCCCACAAAGACCAGAATATGGTCTGCAATGCTCTGCTATGTTCCAGCAGCCAGAGGTCTGATCCCTTGATCTACACGCTATGCTGCTGCAGTTTACCTGGAGGTGACGTGGACAGAATCCTGCACTGCTGAGGCAAAAAGAAGTAAAAGGTCTGACTGGAAAACTATAACTAATGTCTGAGGAGGAAGCCAGAAAAGCTCGTATGATGCAGCAGGGACCTGCTGTCAAAGTTTACTGAGGTAGGCTGCTGCTCGTCCATGCAGGGCTCGAAAAGTCAAAACCATAATCTTAAAGTGAACACTGAAGTCGATGGGACACAACGATGTGACAATGAGAGTACTAAAGACTCAATGAGAAGATTCGCAGGTGCATTAAACTTGTAGGTGTTCGAAGGAGATTTTACACAGACAAGTGAACAAAAAACTGTTGTGTGTTTTTCAGAGTTTGCTGCCCATGTAATCAATCGACAGACTGCACATTTTAGCGTGGACTAAGGGTTACGACAAATATTTAACATGTGAATGTGAGATTTGTCCTCCTGCAGCGACACTTGTGCAACAAATCTTTGTTTTCTTCTGCTAAAGCAAACATCTGCAGATGAACCCACCGATGAGAGGTTTAATGTCAATCGCCTTTCAGACGGCTTGATGAGCAGACAAAGTCTACAGCCTTTGGAAAAAAAGCTGCTAGACCGGCTCTCGCATGTTCCTGCACAGAGCTTCAGAAAGCATCTCAGATGAGTGTAAACTCACATTTTGGCCTGCTCATCTGCATATTTGAATGGATAATTGGCCAGTGTGGCTTTATAGCCCGTGTTCTTCACCATATTGTTCCATGTGACTAGTCGCTGGCCAATGGCTGTTCCCCGTGGCTCGAAGCCCTTGTAGGAAAAAAAGATACCAGAAATAAAACAGCAGAAATTGACATGATTATGCTTGTAGAAATGTATTGTATTAAGGCAAACTGATCATTTTATTATCACACAGTTCTCATCACGCTCAGCCAATACAGGACGTTTAAGCCCGACACACATTTTTAGCAATTTAAAAATCAAATATATTCACTGATATTCCCCCAAAATCAAACCCTCAACTATTTCATCACAATATCTATGGAAATTTAGAAATTATTAGAAATAACGTGAATAACAGTCAAATTTATGTTTGCTTTCTTGGTACTCCTGTTATGTTTGAGTTTAGTTTGCTTTGGCAAACTAAACTCAAACATAACAGGACAACATAGAACCGATCAGCCTGCATGAGTGCGTCTCTATTCCCATGTTGTTGCAGTATGTTAATGACTAACCTCGTATTGTGGATGGATTATCTCAGTTGTTCTCCTGACTGAAGTTTGGTCCGTTTACAGCATCCTGCCATGCGATTGCATTTGTCTCTAACCATCAGGAACCCTCACGCTAACTTTTATCCAGTGGAAAAAAAAGTTGGCGTTCATCCTCCAGCTTCACTGTGTTTATGCTAACATAGCTGTGTTGCTAGCGGTCACGTTGCACAACATTATATACCAGCTAGTCCAACTTCAGTAACCCTACAAACGTCACTGCTGTTTAGTTTCCTGTCTTCAGTTATGTTGGAAGTGGTAGCAGAGCTGTACATTTGAATGCTTCAGAAATATCTCAGTCAGAACATGCAGAACATGCAATATCATGTTTAGGTGGAAACTAGCGAGCTAACTTCCTGCTAACTTCTAACTCTGTTAAATGTAATAAATTCTGTTTTCATGGATGCCTGGATGTTAAACTTAATTGTTACACCTGGTAAAGCAGCAACGCTGATCATTTTATTAAAGATGAAAGAATTTAGACAGTTTTTAACTCTCGGTGATGCCGCAGTGATCGTTTGACTTTGGGACCTGAAACGGACGGAGTTTAGGACCCAGATTACTCCGCAAGGCTCCTGACTACGGTATCCGTAATGCTCCAACAATCCATCAAGCGGTGCGGCTTCGTAGCTTACCAAAGTCATACTGAAGCATTTATGACAGATTTTTGAGCGCCGTGCACCACATAAAATTGGTTTGAGGTCAATAAGCACAACCAGAATTCATACATAAGGCGCACTGTCAATTGCTGAGAAAATTAAAGGATTTTAAGTGTGCCTTATAGTGCGGAAAATACAGTACTACACACTGAAAAGAGGACGGCTACCGTCATCTACAAAGGTGACCAATGAGTAGTGTACTCACGAGCAGTGGGTCAGAGAAATCCGGCAGGTCAGGCACAAGTATGCCCACCAGGGCACAGATCACAATAAGCACCGTGCACACACCCAGCACCACCACTGGCCAATCAGCTATTAGCTCAGCATAGCTGTGAAAAAGACACATAAAAGTTGATGACAAGACGTCCTTTGACAGTTGATTTCAAACAGCATGTGCCTCTGATTACATACAGAGTAGGAGAAACAAGAAAAAGCATCAAATTAGTCACTGAGGGAACAAACGGAGAAAACGAAAACATGTCTTCTCTTTAAGAGTTAGATTTTACTGTAGGCTAATGGATAAATGAGGACATCCAAGTTGCTAGTTACTGCAGGATAAGTGAATCAATAAGTCGTGACTCACTACTGAGGAATGATGGATCCAGTAGAGCTCTGAATGATGGATGACAGAAATAAAGAAAGGAGGAGAAGTTTGAGCGTTTCTGGCAGGTCTTACCTTCTGGGAAATCGAAAAGGCATCGAAGGGCTGAAAACCAAAGAGAGGGAGATAAATCAGGTTTATATTTTGAAGTCAAAGCAACAACCAATCAAAAACATATTGGAGGAGACTTGAGAAAGAGTGGACATCTTTTCTCCATCATGTGCTGTTTATCTTTTTCCAGCAGGAGCGCGCAGCGTGGATATTGGACCGCTGAAGACATTAAAGCTGACATGGCTGTCAAAACCACTTTGTGCTGAACGTCTCATAATTCTCTGCTCCTTTTTCAACTTTGTTCTGATTTGACAGACAAGCTTACAGGGATTTTCTTTCTAATATACACGAGCCACACGCCGACATCTAACGACTCGAGCGAGGTACCAGCATCTAAACTGCAGGCCGACGCCAACCTGAAAACTTGTGCTGGGCTCAAAATGATCCTGAATTTCTGGCTGATCCTGACACAAAAGGATGTCAGCGTGAAGCTAAATAAAGCCTCAAATGTTCCTGATAACTGCTAAACAGCATTTTTTAAATTTCATTGAAGCCAAGTGAAGCCTAGTGTGCCATGTGCTCGATAAATCAGCACTCCAACACACACCAGGCCCTCGCCGATACAGCGGGAAGTCTCGGATTACAACTTGCACTTCCACGCAAAGACATGTTATCACATTGTGAAATCAGGCTTCCTGTTGGTGGCTGACCCAAACACGCCCACAGACACATACTTCAGCTGCTCGGGATCTATCTGGAATTCTCATCAGCTCCTCTTGGGAGCAGTGGGGGGAGCGTCCGGTATGCCGGAGAAGCAACAAACGCGCCGGGTGGAAAGGAAGAGGAAGTGGAAGAATCAGATACGACCACCTGATCACAGTGGGGCTACAGGAGATTAATGATCAAGGCTAAAGGGGTTCACGGGAGACAGACACATGTCTGTGTGGAGAAAACACACGGAACAGCCAGAGTTGGTGATTTTAGCTTCCCAAAAAACCTAAACTGAAGCTTCGCAGTTAAAAAAGATGCAGGGTTGGGGTTTTTTTTTTTTTTTGGGATGAACATACACAGCTGAGTGAATAAAAACGGGCAAACAGAAGAAAGTCTGAACACTCAATAAATAAATGAATCACATGACATAAACAAGTAAACTGATACAAGTAAACGTCACGTTATCAGAGCTGGTTTCAGCTGATATTTACCATGGCTAACACTTGCAGATGTCGATATTCGATAAGAAGAAGAAACCGATATTACCCAAAGACACTAGGGGTGCAACGATACTCGTATCGATATTGAACCGTTCATACAGTGCTTTCGGTTCGGTACGCATATGTATCGAACAATACAAAATTTTTAATTTATTTTATCAACTTTTCTTCTGACGATGCTGTCTGTGTTGAGGCTCAGTGGATCTGCGTTCGACTACTCCGCCTAGGCTGCACTGTCGAGCGCAGATCCACTGAGCGCAGCGCAAGCTAGCAAGACAGAAGCTAAGCTCCGTTGCAACATGGCAAATTGAACCTCCCCCACCCTCATTCAGATCTGGCCTTTGGAACTATTTTGGTCTTCATGTGACGTATGACCCTGAAGGTAAGCGCGTCATGGACTAAAGTAAAACAGTATGTTGGATGTGCCACGCAATGCTCAATTACATGGGTGGGAGCTAGTGTGTTAGCGCAGTTAGCTCGTTAACGTGTTGGCCAGTACTCGTTAACGGAGATTTGCCGTGTTGTGGCGTTAACGTCATTTCAGATTAACGCTGACAGCACTAGTGGGAACACAACGAATATGACTGCACATTTACTCCGACATCATCCTAGTGCAAAGACAAGTGGAAGCAGACAAAAACAACAAGCACGCATGCTACAAACTTTACCCGAGTCATTTAGACAGCCGTTAGCACATGATTCTCCTTATGGGGACCTGATATGTTTAATATGCTGCTGAGAATATAGCCCAGAAGAAGCGGATAGTATAGCTTTTATTTTGGAAAGAGACATTTCTCTGTAATAAACTCTTTTCCAAAGATGAGTGATTTCTTCATCAGATAGAGTTATTTTATTATTACTTTATTGTTTCAGCAACATTAAATTTAAAAACTGTACTTTTGAGTTAAAATATATATTTAGAATTTTAATAAATGACAAATTAAAAAAGCATGAACCTTTTTTTGTATCGAAAAAATATCGAACCGTGACACCAAAGTATCGAACCGAACCGTGAATTTTGTGTATCGTTGCACCCCTAAAAGACATGAAAATCAGTCGTTTTAAAAGAGCTGTTTATTGCACACTGATGCCAAATGAAGGCACATTCAGGCACAAGTTAAAATGATGACAAGTCGAGAGGAGAGTGTCAGGACCGTGACTACATCAATGAGCAGAGTCCTTATTGGAGGCCAGAGGGACTGGATTACCCATTCTGCCAGAAAAGTCTCTGGAAAGATCAATGCACGGCTTTAACCTGAAGCTTAAAGGATTGTAAATACATTTTTAGTGCATCACAGATTCACATCTTTACTGGAAGCTAAGTGGCCCTACTTTACTTCTCTAATGGTACAAAGAAACAGGAAGTGAGTTCTGAGGTAACCTTCTTGTGCAGCTAATCAAGTTGACAACACTCTGATTTTAGCGACATAGCCCCATGATCCAAGCAGGGTTTCTGTCCCCCCATCAAAGTCAGATAAGTCATAATGGGAACCACAAATGAACTCGCGGGACGAGTGAGGAATTTTACTCCACAGGGTTGTAAGGAGGTTGTAAATCCCCTTTAAAGCCCCACTGGGCCTTTTTATATGGCAGCCAAATGTCAAGTGGCACAAGCTGAGAGCACAGTTTGCCAACACAGGTATGCACAGACACAAACAGGCCATCACTCACGCTCGTCTGGGGAAAGAAATGTTACAATGCAGTGTTGTGCTCCAATGCTCCGGGCTCCCTGCAAACAGCACCACACAGAGCCCACGGCATCAAGCCGGCCTCTACACTCCTCAAATCCCAAACGGATCGAGCACGGATCAGTTGGAGGGAGGTCCAATCCAGCAAGGCCTCACCGGATCTACTGCCTGTGTCACAATAGTGTTAACCAGGAAAAAAGTCCACTCACAGATGGACCTGAGTGTTTTCATAGCATTAAGCCATTTGAAGCAATGGCTTTAAATTAGCTCCTTTTAATTGATCAAATTAAAATGTGTTTTCCTCCCTTTGCTCTTCGCTCTCGTATATTAGAGACTTTTTCCCCTTCAGCTTTCAAAGTGACCTCTAACCCGGTTTAAACCAGCAGTACCTAATGAAAGCCACGTTTCCCCAGCCCTTCTTTGAACACGCAGCCGAGGGAAAACTCTGGATTGCTAATGTAATTCATTTCACTGGGCGCCGTCTCTTGGCTTTCCATGTATGGACTTGAACTGGAGACCCCAGGACACAGATATGGCCCAAGATGGAGGAGTCGAGCTATCGGAAATACTTGGAGCAGATTCATAAAAGCGCTGTCAGGCTGTCTGTTTGTCTACTAAATGGACTATTTTGAATTTTGGCCTGCAACTCTCCAATCTGAATTCATTTCAGCCAATTGGAAAGCTGCACAGCATACTTGGATGCTTTTAAAGAAGACAAGAGATGATGGATTCTTGATCTATGCAGTTCACAGCAATAATTTATGCCATTGTTATAAAACTGAAACTGGCAAGCTGGGGTCAACATGATCTCAAGAACTGCAATCTGTAAAATGAACAAAAACCACCTAAATCCTTTGACCTGCCACATCAGGTTTCCTCCACGACTCTCTGGTCCCTCCTGACCATGCCGCCTTCCCTTTCTTCCTTTGCTTGCTGCCTGCTCTCTTATTTTCCTTTTCCCTCTCCTCCGCCCGTGTAACCTTTCACTGTTATTCTATTTACCAGAGGGAGAGTGTTTCTGGATCACTGGGCTAATTAATAAGGTAAACATAGACGGCCCGCCGCTCACTCAGCACGGCGCTGACAGAGAAGCAGCTGGGGACCGAGGGGTGGCTTTCTACACACCACGGCTCTGGCTCATCCCAGACGGAAGCAGACAATCGCGCGAGGAGCATGGCGAAATCTTTTGGGGTTCATCCAAAACGGAGATCTTGGAGCGCACTGTAACAGATGTGAGGCGATTGCTGGTTTTAAGCTCTAAGGGCCACGTTGTGCACTGCTGTTGTTGACATTTGTGCTCAAACTCGCTGCACTTCACAACTGGACAGGAACTAGCAAAATAATAAGTAAAGGGGTTAAGAGTTCAGAGGCAGAGGACGGAGTTAACTGTCAACAGACGGGTAGCTAAATATTTCACAAACATGGCCTTTAAGTCGGCGCAGGAACAATTAGTGTCAGCCATCAGGCTGCTGGGCCCGCCCTGCCCTGATTAGTGCCTCGCTGGAACGCTGCACTCAATTAGAGGCTCGATCTAGCCGTGAAATAGGCCCCGGCTACCAGTGCTCCTACTCGAATGACATCATGAGACTAGCTGGGCAGAAAAATACCACACTGTGCCCGATAACTCAGCCTAAAGAAGAATACTGTGTCAAGCCTTGGATTACATTAACACAACTGTAAACAGATACGAGGCTCAGAGGGCGTAAGGAATGGAAACTTTGTGACAGATAAATAATTGTAATGAGTAGAAATCAGCGCTTTAAGTCAGCCTGTATTTATATGCAAACACTAAAGTTCAGCTTTTAGAAAGCTCGGAAATGAGCGCGTGTGGAAATTAGCCCAGCAGTGTTGCAGTAAACAGATAATAAAATCCAAGACTGTAAACACTTGTAAAGCCATTACTCACATACATCAGAGAAATACCAAACAAGAGCAGCCAACTGTGTGCTATAAAGTGGACACATTGCTTTTACGTCTGCAAAGACAGACCGATAAGAAAGCAAGGAGAAAAAAAGGCATCAGTTAGCATCAGTGGTAACACAGTGATTCATTGGGCATCATGTTTCTAACAGGCCTCCAATAAACACAGAAACAGGCCTGGGCTGTTTAAACTAAGTTTAGACTGAGGTCAGTCGGGGACACCTCGTCTCATCCTCGCATGGTGGAAACGCAACCAGGCATGATGGGAGGAAAAAGTGCAGCAACCACAGGACAAGTGCCGTTATGGACTCACTTGGATGTAACAATAATAATAATAATAATAATAATGATGATAATGTATACTTTATTGATCCCCGTGGGGAAATTGGTCTCTGCATCTAACCCATTCACTGAGTGAAGCAGTAATAAGAGTGTCAGTAAAAAAAAAAAAAAAAAAAAGATGGAAGAAACATCCTTCAACCATGTCGAAGGGTTTTATCCACCAGAGGGCGCTCTATGATACCTGTGGCCCGTTGGCAGCACACGTCTGGAAGCATTGCTGTGGATTTGGCACATCCACAACAGCCAGCTGAGCATAACAGAGTTAGACAAAGCATCAACGAGTAGGTAAATATGTAAACAAATGTTTTGGAAAATCTGTTTATGATTTGAGTCACTGAAACAATAACAGAGCAAAAAAGATGTATGAGCCAATGAGGGTGGGCGATACAGCCTAAAGACCACACTGTGATATTTCAAGAAATTTGAAATAATATTTGTGATGATACAGTTGAAAATATAACAATTTATTGATGCGTTTGGTTTGCAGGCAGCAGGATTTTGCGGCACATTTTCCATTCTTCATTTTCCAGGCAATAATTTCAACACTGACACATCAGACTGTAATTCACTCTTTCCCCAATGCAGTGTGTATTCCTGCACGGAATAAAATAGTCCCAGTAAGAGGTTTTGCGTATAAGCCAACTAATAATCACACTGGGAATTTGAGCAAAAATTATTTAGTCAAGTAAATAAATGGAAAAAAGCATTTTAATCTTAACTGATTGATACTTTTGTGTCAGGGAACCGTTCAAATGTTCTTGACATAAAGTTGTTTTAGCACAGATGCTCTGAATATTTATCCAGAGAAAAACCTGATGTGACACATAACAGGTGGCGTGGCTAACACGCTGAAATCGCTTGATGGAACCAGTTTGCACCGTCATTTTAAAAAGCCAAATATGCAGTATTCACTCGGTATTCAAAATATGAACAGACTGGGCGCTGCTGTAGTTCACCTGGTTGAGCAGGTGAGCTTTTTACCAACAGCTACTGCAGGTGCCTGGGCTGCAGCAGCATAACGGTGTTAGCGGTGAGTAGATGCCAGTGGTCATGGTGGAGTAGTCAGTGCCAGACATTTCTGAAAGCTGCACTTTCAAAACACCTACATAACTTTTCATGTTTTTTTCAGTGGTTTCTGGTCGTGTGGGTAATGGGTTTAACTGTTGCCCTCTTACTGATTCTGATCCTGAGGACTTGAAGCAGACGTCCGTGTTCACATCTGCATGTGTGGATGCAGCATGACTGCTTCCACTGGTGAGCGTGGCCTTTTCTGGCTGCACCTGCCATTCCCTTGAATTCCTGGAGGTGAAATACGGGCGCACAAAAATTCCAAGCATACATGTGGGATTTAAGCACCGTGGCTGTAGTTAAGCTGTCAGTCAGTGCGACATCTTTACTGTGGCTGCTCCTCACCTCATTCTTATCACTTTAACCTCACACCCGGAGATGCACGCAGGCCTGTCTGTTGCACAGAGCTTCATATCCTACATCATTACTGTCATTCGTATTCTTTCTAATAAAAAGCAGAACCTGTCAATAGCTGGAGGGCAGTGCCAGGAGGAATCTGACAGTTTGAATCCACAAGTCCTTCCCAACCTGCCAACTTTACACCGCTCAGTTGTCTGCAGCTGAGAGGGTCTGTGTGGTCAGTGAGACCAGCAGGCTTTCCTATTAGTCCTCCAGAGGTGGAACCAATGCTTCCCACCAGCAACTGCTGATCCTCCAGCTTCTTACCACAGGCATCTGTTGAGTATGGCTTCCTGAATGAGTAGGCTGTGGGGGGGTGCAAACATGAGGAATGAAAAATATAATGAATCTTTATCAAAACACTTTGTCGCTGTGCAGCTAGATGAACTACAGATCTGGTCCTTTCAAAGAAAATCCTGAAGCCTCTCGTTCACAGTGAGGAGAAGCTTTTTAAGGCAAACACGAGTCATTAATCTGCTGTCGTTTAATAGAAAGGCTGGTATAAACCAAGAACCTTAACAGGAAAGAGAGGACAGGCAAAGGCAATACAGTTCAGCATCTTATTTTACTATGGCTGCTGATGTAAAGACTCAAATCTGACTGCAGCATCGATACCTGGCAGCACGGCTAGTTTACTACACTGGTTTTCCAAGTTTAAAGACACATTACAAGGGACAGATTATGGTTTTCCTTATTTTATGTGCACACTTTTTAAGATGCAAACATTTAAAATGATGAGATAAATGTAAAAGTAATCAAAGAATGGCTCATGCTCTACATTGGGATCCATCAGCTGCAGCCAGTAAGAACAAAACAAACTGAAAACAAAGTGAAGTGAGGAGGAGGACCATTCAGAATGATGCAGACCTGGAGGTTGGAGAAACAGGCCCACCTTAATGACCCATGTGAATCGCTCTGACATTGAATCTTACCTATGCCGATTCCTCCACTGCCCCTGAGATGTGATCTTAGGCTGCCTCAGACACCGTCTGGAGCTTTGCTTTGACCTTCTTTGATCTCATTCATTAATAGACAAGGAAGTGAAAGAAAAAAGGGCGATGTCGAGATTTTTTTTTTTTTTTTGTGGAGGTTCATTTTTCACTCTACACTGCTCTCCCTCTTCCATCATTACCTCACCGCACCATCAGTCTAGTTTCCCCTGTGCTTTTGTCGCCATCCTTTTGTGTCCCGGGCCGTCTGAGGACGCGGTAGCTCCAGGGTCGCCATTTGTTTGAGTGCCTCCTCTCAAGCATTCCTGTCTCCATCAATCACTCTTCTCGCTTCATCATTTCCTAACCGTTGTCTGGTAGGGTTTTTTGGTTTGTTTGTTTTTTTTGTTTTTTTTTTTTGGGGGGGGGGGGGGGGGGGGTTGCTCTTCTGGAGCTTTCTGCGATATCTCGTGTTGCTGGGAAGTGCAACGTGGCAAACAAGTGCTCTAGTTGTGTTCATTAGCTCTGTTTTACATTGGTCAAAGATGATACTTGGAAACGTATTAAGTCAAATTCTGTTCCTTGAGCTCCTTCACACAGAGACACTGTGCTTTTGCGAGTGTGCATTCACATTAGGAGAGTGTTGCGACGCGGGGAGGGAGTCTGGAAAATTCCAAGCAAAAGTTCAAAAATGCAGGAGAGGAAACATGAGCAAGAAACGGGCTGTTCATCTCCACATGGGTGTTGTCTGTTTCAAACACACTTTATTATGAAGGAAAAAGAAGAGTAAATCAACACATCTGGTATGTATATTTGCACACGGTATACTCTCCTTTTGGTGTAAATGTAAAATGGCCTGCATTTGTATAGCGCTTTACTTAGCCCCTATGGACCCCAAAGCGCTTTACCACACCCACACACACACACACACACACACACACACACACACACGAGGGGTATACATGTCTAATGTATACCGAGGTATAAATGTATACATAGATATTTGTGTGGGTGTGAGAGCGACAACAACATCAGGAAGAAGGAACACGAGAAGCTTAAGAAATATCAAGAGCTGAGAGAGGATATGGTGATGTAACAGTGGTTGCCGTGGTAACAGCAACACCAGAGCTTATGACCCCCGAGCTGGGAGACAGGCTCTGGAATGACATCCTAGATGTCTGTCCTGCTCCCAGAGCCTGAAGACAAAGACCTAAATACAAGGTTTTGAATTATAATGGATTTGCTTTTTCTAATGTCACGCGTGCGTCTGTCCGGTATATGATGTCCAATTTGTCTTTGATTTTGATTTTATTGATTAGCATTCAAATATCTCAATGAATACAGAACAAAGATCTACCACAAAGCAAGAACGCACGAGACAAGGCTAATCAAAAGGTATTGGCTGAAGCCTTTGCTTATTATGCCAACTCTTCATTTGTCAGTCTTTGTTCGTTCAAATCTTCAAAGCAGTCCCATCAAGTAAATAAAATATTTAATCAAACCTGTATCTTCCCATTTCTCAAATCGACTATCAGTTTTATTTGTGATGAATTCAGGGTTGTAGGATTTCCACCGTATCAGTCTTTCCCTGGTTTGGTTTTCTCCAAGATGTTTGTAGCGGTCCAGTCCAGGGCTTGGATCATGAAGCTGTGTGGTTCTGATGCTTATTATTGCCTGTAGGTGAATATGAGCTGATATTTGGCATTCCAGCTCCTTCCATTGTGCTGTGCAGGCCCAGTTACATATAGGTCTAACAAGGTTTTGATTTGTGCTGCGCTAAAGTAGTCTAATGTTTGGCAGGGGAAGACCTCACAATGTCACACGTCCATGTTACATGCAGTGAAATTGGACCCCTGTGTGATTAGCTACGTGAAGGTCTAAACTGTAATTCTAGCTCTAGGCCGCGTTGATATTGTTTGAAATAATATAAATTATTCTTATATAATTTGTAACCTGACACATTGTCAGACATGAATTGCTAGAAAAGATCATTCAGGCTGTTGCACATATGTTTAATATTTCACCTGCAAATATGGCCTCTACCTTCGAGTGGGAAGGTCTGCTATGCTTTCCTTTAGGCGAGCTAAGACTGTCCATGACGTTCAGCAGTTCGTTAAAATAGGTTTGCATTTATGACCCCCTCCTCCTCCTATTGGATGAAGA
>NW_024582979.1:112135-127638 GCF_018398535.1 Haplochromis burtoni | reverse complement strand
AAGAATGTTTTGGAAAATCTGTTTATGATTTGAGTCACTGAAACAATAACAGAGCAAAAAAGATGTATGAGCCAATGAGGGTGGGCGATACAGCCTAAAGACCACACTGTGATATTTCAAGAAATTTGAAATAATATTTGTGATGATACAGTTGAAAATATAACAATTTATTGATGCGTTTGGTTTGCAGGCAGCAGGATTTTGCGGCACATTTTCCATTCTTCATTTTCCAGGCAATAATTTCAACACTGACACATCAGACTGTAATTCACTCTTTCCCCAATGCAGTGTGTATTCCTGCACGGAATAAAATAGTCCCAGTAAGAGGTTTTGCGTATAAGCCAACTAATAATCACACTGGGAATTTGAGCAAAAATTATTTAGTCAAGTAAATAAATGGAAAAAAGCATTTTAATCTTAACTGATTGATACTTTTGTGTCAGGGAACCGTTCAAATGTTCTTGACATAAAGTTGTTTTAGCACAGATGCTCTGAATATTTATCCAGAGAAAAACCTGATGTGACACATAACAGGTGGCGTGGCTAACACGCTGAAATCGCTTGATGGAACCAGTTTGCACCGTCATTTTAAAAAGCCAAATATGCAGTATTCACTCGGTATTCAAAATATGAACAGACTGGGCGCTGCTGTAGTTCACCTGGTTGAGCAGGTGAGCTTTTTACCAACAGCTACTGCAGGTGCCTGGGCTGCAGCAGCATAACGGTGTTAGCGGTGAGTAGATGCCAGTGGTCATGGTGGAGTAGTCAGTGCCAGACATTTCTGAAAGCTGCACTTTCAAAACACCTACATAACTTTTCATGTTTTTTTCAGTGGTTTCTGGTCGTGTGGGTAATGGGTTTAACTGTTGCCCTCTTACTGATTCTGATCCTGAGGACTTGAAGCAGACGTCCGTGTTCACATCTGCATGTGTGGATGCAGCATGACTGCTTCCACTGGTGAGCGTGGCCTTTTCTGGCTGCACCTGCCATTCCCTTGAATTCCTGGAGGTGAAATACGGGCGCACAAAAATTCCAAGCATACATGTGGGATTTAAGCACCGTGGCTGTAGTTAAGCTGTCAGTCAGTGCGACATCTTTACTGTGGCTGCTCCTCACCTCATTCTTATCACTTTAACCTCACACCCGGAGATGCACGCAGGCCTGTCTGTTGCACAGAGCTTCATATCCTACATCATTACTGTCATTCGTATTCTTTCTAATAAAAAGCAGAACCTGTCAATAGCTGGAGGGCAGTGCCAGGAGGAATCTGACAGTTTGAATCCACAAGTCCTTCCCAACCTGCCAACTTTACACCGCTCAGTTGTCTGCAGCTGAGAGGGTCTGTGTGGTCAGTGAGACCAGCAGGCTTTCCTATTAGTCCTCCAGAGGTGGAACCAATGCTTCCCACCAGCAACTGCTGATCCTCCAGCTTCTTACCACAGGCATCTGTTGAGTATGGCTTCCTGAATGAGTAGGCTGTGGGGGGGTGCAAACATGAGGAATGAAAAATATAATGAATCTTTATCAAAACACTTTGTCGCTGTGCAGCTAGATGAACTACAGATCTGGTCCTTTCAAAGAAAATCCTGAAGCCTCTCGTTCACAGTGAGGAGAAGCTTTTTAAGGCAAACACGAGTCATTAATCTGCTGTCGTTTAATAGAAAGGCTGGTATAAACCAAGAACCTTAACAGGAAAGAGAGGACAGGCAAAGGCAATACAGTTCAGCATCTTATTTTACTATGGCTGCTGATGTAAAGACTCAAATCTGACTGCAGCATCGATACCTGGCAGCACGGCTAGTTTACTACACTGGTTTTCCAAGTTTAAAGACACATTACAAGGGACAGATTATGGTTTTCCTTATTTTATGTGCACACTTTTTAAGATGCAAACATTTAAAATGATGAGATAAATGTAAAAGTAATCAAAGAATGGCTCATGCTCTACATTGGGATCCATCAGCTGCAGCCAGTAAGAACAAAACAAACTGAAAACAAAGTGAAGTGAGGAGGAGGACCATTCAGAATGATGCAGACCTGGAGGTTGGAGAAACAGGCCCACCTTAATGACCCATGTGAATCGCTCTGACATTGAATCTTACCTATGCCGATTCCTCCACTGCCCCTGAGATGTGATCTTAGGCTGCCTCAGACACCGTCTGGAGCTTTGCTTTGACCTTCTTTGATCTCATTCATTAATAGACAAGGAAGTGAAAGAAAAAAGGGCGATGTCGAGATTTTTTTTTTTTTTTTGTGGAGGTTCATTTTTCACTCTACACTGCTCTCCCTCTTCCATCATTACCTCACCGCACCATCAGTCTAGTTTCCCCTGTGCTTTTGTCGCCATCCTTTTGTGTCCCGGGCCGTCTGAGGACGCGGTAGCTCCAGGGTCGCCATTTGTTTGAGTGCCTCCTCTCAAGCATTCCTGTCTCCATCAATCACTCTTCTCGCTTCATCATTTCCTAACCGTTGTCTGGTAGGGTTTTTTGGTTTGTTTGTTTTTTTTGTTTTTTTTTTTTGGGGGGGGGGGGGGGGGGGGTTGCTCTTCTGGAGCTTTCTGCGATATCTCGTGTTGCTGGGAAGTGCAACGTGGCAAACAAGTGCTCTAGTTGTGTTCATTAGCTCTGTTTTACATTGGTCAAAGATGATACTTGGAAACGTATTAAGTCAAATTCTGTTCCTTGAGCTCCTTCACACAGAGACACTGTGCTTTTGCGAGTGTGCATTCACATTAGGAGAGTGTTGCGACGCGGGGAGGGAGTCTGGAAAATTCCAAGCAAAAGTTCAAAAATGCAGGAGAGGAAACATGAGCAAGAAACGGGCTGTTCATCTCCACATGGGTGTTGTCTGTTTCAAACACACTTTATTATGAAGGAAAAAGAAGAGTAAATCAACACATCTGGTATGTATATTTGCACACGGTATACTCTCCTTTTGGTGTAAATGTAAAATGGCCTGCATTTGTATAGCGCTTTACTTAGCCCCTATGGACCCCAAAGCGCTTTACCACACCCACACACACACACACACACACACACACACACACACACGAGGGGTATACATGTCTAATGTATACCGAGGTATAAATGTATACATAGATATTTGTGTGGGTGTGAGAGCGACAACAACATCAGGAAGAAGGAACACGAGAAGCTTAAGAAATATCAAGAGCTGAGAGAGGATATGGTGATGTAACAGTGGTTGCCGTGGTAACAGCAACACCAGAGCTTATGACCCCCGAGCTGGGAGACAGGCTCTGGAATGACATCCTAGATGTCTGTCCTGCTCCCAGAGCCTGAAGACAAAGACCTAAATACAAGGTTTTGAATTATAATGGATTTGCTTTTTCTAATGTCACGCGTGCGTCTGTCCGGTATATGATGTCCAATTTGTCTTTGATTTTATTGATTAGCATTCAAATATCTCAATGAATACAGAACAAAGATCTACCACAAAGCAAGAACGCACGAGACAAGGCTAATCAAAAGGTATTGGCTGAAGCCTTTGCTTATTATGCCAACTCTTCATTTGTCAGTCTTTGTTCGTTCAAATCTTCAAAGCAGTCCCATCAAGTAAATAAAATATTTAATCAAACCTGTATCTTCCCATTTCTCAAATCGACTATCAGTTTTATTTGTGATGAATTCAGGGTTGTAGGATTTCCACCGTATCAGTCTTTCCCTGGTTTGGTTTTCTCCAAGATGTTTGTAGCGGTCCAGTCCAGGGCTTGGATCATGAAGCTGTGTGGTTCTGATGCTTATTATTGCCTGTAGGTGAATATGAGCTGATATTTGGCATTCCAGCTCCTTCCATTGTGCTGTGCAGGCCCAGTTACATATAGGTCTAACAAGGTTTTGATTTGTGCTGCGCTAAAGTAGTCTAATGTTTGGCAGGGGAAGACCTCAATGTCACACGTCCATGTTACATGCAGTGAAATTGGACCCCTGTGTGATTAGCTACGTGAAGGTCTAAACTGTAATTCTAGCTCTAGGCCGCGTTGATATTGTTTGAAATAATATAAATTATTCTTATATAATTTGTAACCTGACACATTGTCAGACATGAATTGCTAGAAAAGATCATTCAGGCTGTTGCACATATGTTTAATATTTCACCTGCAAATATGGCCTCTACCTTCGAGTGGGAAGGTCTGCTATGCTTTCCTTTAGGCGAGCTAAGACTGTCCATGACGTTCAGCAGTTCGTTAAAATAGGTTTGCATTTATGACCCCCTCCTCCTCCTATTGGATGAAGAGCTAGAACTTTATGGTCCTACATACAGCATCTTGGTGTGTGTGTGTGTGTGTGTGTGTGTGTGTGTGTGTGTGTGTGTGTGTGTGTGTGTGTGTGTGTGGCGATAGAATATGGGTAAAACGCGCATGCGCAGTGCCTTTGTTTTCATACGCACATGGCAGAAAAAGCATGGCGGCGACGGAGAATGAGAAGGGCGAAAGCGGATCGTTGAATGAAACAGATGAACCAGAACTGGTTTGTAAAAATGCTGCAACTTCACTGGTGTGGAACTGGTTTAGCTTTCGTCCGTCAGATACACAACAAAGCACTATTTTTGGTAGCGCATGCTAGCGGGCCGTCGTTATTACCGTGTTGTTTGGAAAATACGGCGCACTTAAAATCACTGAAAGTCGACAGAGCCCCTTATAATCCCGTGTGCCTTATGTATGAACTCTGGTTGTGTTTACTGACCTCGAGATGATTTTATGTGCACGGCGCTCGAAAATCTGTCAGATGTTTCGGTACGACTTTGCTGAGCTACGAAGCCGCACCGCTTGATGGATTGTCGGAGCATTACGGCTATCATAGGCGGAGCCTCGCGGAGTGATACGTGCTGTGCAAGGTAACTTTGTGTAACTTTAATGCACATAAAAAACAGCTGCTTGTTTAAGTGAAAATACATTGATGGTTTTTTTGCACTAATAAAATTGTGGAGTTGCAAAGTATTTTGTCTCGTGTCAATTATATCGTCAGTTATATCGTTATCGCAAGTTTTCAAATGTATATCGTGATAAATATTTTTGGTCATATCGGCCTGCTCTGCACTGAGGTTTACTGTGTACAGTCCTGATATGTCACACATGTATCCTGGGATAAGCTTGTAGCTCCGCTGCAGTACAGAGAAGATTAGACACACAGGATGCCCGGAAATCTCCCCCATCCATCACAGAGCTTTCAGAAACGCCCCAGGAGCCACAAAATGTACACACATGCATACAGCCAAGCAATCGTCTCATTTGAAATGGGTGTAACATGTACCATGGGCTAATAACTTAATATTGAGTGACTAAAACAAAGCCAAAAACAGCCAAAAATAGTTACAACTGCACGATCCAGCTTCTTAGTTCTTGCACATTAAGGTTGAGGGTAAAAGGCTTATGTGAAGACTGAATAAAAAGGCTGACACACAGTGTTCAAACACAAAAACAGGATACATTCCCACAAGCGCGCCTTATTTGTCGAGGCAGCTGACAAAGCTCGGGAACAGGCACCACAAAGGCCTTACAAACACTTGTTCTTCTTGATAATGTGCTAATCCTCATCAAGCTGACACCCTGAAATACCAAGAAAATGGATCACTTTCAAACAGACCTTTGCTGGTTGAGGCTTGCAGCTGTCTGACAGAAAAACACAGGAAGAGGGAAAAATGTGGAGAGTGATAAATTGCCAATACTGCAAAGAAATAAAAGCTGGACAGAGACGTTTGTTCCACTGAAGAAAACTGATTGATAAATCAGCTGATAAATCAGCTGATAAAGCTCCAAAATGACACCCGATGAAATGGCGTTTTCCCAGGTGTCATAGCAACCAAACCACCTGCAGCATACAAATACCACAAAATTCAAACTCGCTCCAGATTATAAAAGCTGACCTTTTCCGAGGCGGCGTCAGAGGGAGAGCGAGAGAGACAGACGCGGGAATTTTTGCAGTCCTACCAGGCACGGAGCTCAGCCAAACCTGCGGTTGCCGTAAACAACAGGAGCGGTTGAGAAAGGAGTCTGTAAAGAAGGGAGCGGCACTTGGAGCACAAGAGGAGAGAGGTGAAATATTCAGAGTGACCCTGGATGCTTGAGCTGTTTCGGCTGCTGTTGTTGGGTCATGGATGCAGAAGCAGCTTAGCTGGACCTCAGGTGCCCTGAAGCTACACGACCGTTCTCCCTCGTGATGACTGTTTCACTGCAGAGCGAGAACAGCACTGCACTGTAGTGTTGGCCCAAGTGTCCCAGCTTTGATTGGCAGCAATTATAACCTCAAAGATGATTGGTAGCTGCTCTGAAGGACCAGCAGAACGTGCTGCAGGTGCAGCGCTGGTGTGACTGCGCCGAGCTCAGAGAAGCTCCACCAGCTGCAGCCTCCTCCTACACGTACCTATGGAGACTTTTAGAAAACTGGAGCAGCTGGTTGGATTCTGGTCACTAAGGCTACATTCACACTGCAGGCGAAAGCGCATCCAATCCGACTTTTCTGACCCTATGCGACCCATATCCGATCATGGTGTGACAGTGTGAACGGCACAAATCCGATCTGGGTCACTTTCGTATGTGGTGCTGAATCCGATACATATCTGTAGAGCTACTACTCTGGTGTTACCTCGTCATCTATTGGCCGACTGGTTCAAAATGCTGCAGCAAGGCGAGAGCACACATCCCCTATACTCGCCTCAGTTTTCAAATTGATTTTAAGATCTTGACACTTGTTTGTAAAACATTGCATGGACTAGCTCCTATATATATCTTTCTGATCTTTTAAATTTGTATACTCCGGCGAGATGTTTGAGGTCTGCGGACCAAATGCTTCTAGTTGTCCCCAGGTCCAGATTAAAACAGAGGAGATCGGGCTTTTGCTGCAAACTGTGGAATAAACTGCCTTTACATACCAGGACCTCTCCAACACTGGATACTTTTAAAACTCATTTAAAGACCCATTTTTACTCTTTGTCTTTTAATTCTGTATGAGTCTGTCATTATTTTATTCTTATTATTTTCTTATCTTTTATTTTACTTTCCTTTTAAATTTTATCAGATTCTTTTATCGTACAGTACTTTTAAAAACAACAACTGTTGACCAAAGTGCTATATAAATACAACTGATCTGATTGATTTTTAATTCAGGCTTTTGGAGCTAAACCACTTCTCGACTGCTGTATCTTACAGAAAGTCCCTTAACCCTGTCAGCAGGCCTGGTCCTGACTGGGAAAGCCATTCCCAAGGACGCCGTGCTACTGCTCGATCTTAATTAAACCACACAAAGTGGCTACATAGCTAATCTTACAGCGCAGACACAAACATGCTCCTAATGCTTCTAACAGACCCAAACTGCTGCTGAGCTGTGCTTGGACCTCTCCAAAGATTTGGTTGAAGCCATGCACGGACAAAAAAAAAAAAAAAACGAAGGCTTTTGATCGTTCTCAAAATAGAAACATTAGAAAAGCAAGCACGGGCTAATCTCACAACATGGATTCATGTTTTGTGAAGCCGTGAACAGGGGCAGAAAAATCCCCTGTTGTGAAACAGACGTAAAAAGATTCCCCGAAGCGCTGACGTTACAACTCTGTGTGAGACGCGAGTGTGCTGTGACCTCAGAGGCTAATCTGGCAGATCAAAACGATATCTGACACCATCTTGTCTGACTGCGTGCCTCCAAATGATCAAACGTATTGGGAGAAGACTTCTACTCAAGCACAACTGAACTCCAGCAGTACCAGAGAAAGAGGAGACAAATGCTTAAGGTTGTTGTTAGCGTCTGGGTTCAGGACAAAACGGCACAACTGAGACAGGTATATCATTTCCTGTGTGTACACACACACACACACACACACACACACAGAGTCTGTAATTCAAACCTGTCATCGCTGAACAACAGAGACCTGTTTGGTAAATAAGAGAAGTTCAACATTACAGATGCACAGGTCCCACAGCACATCTGCTCTCCATTCTCATGTGGGATTTGGGGGGGGGCAAGAAAGAAGACATAGTGAGAGTGTTAATGGAGTGAGAGAAACAGTAACAGAAAGCACAGAGGACAGAACCACAGAGACCAGCAGATGCATCTAAACGCCTGCAACACAATCAGTGTTTCGCTTTCCTCTGCCCACCCAGGGTCTAGTGTGTGTACCCACTGAGGCTACACAAACCTCATCTTTCAACGCCACCCACAACGTCTCTCTTTTTGTAATGAAACTTATGAGCGGGGGATGTGACTTTATTTGAGTGAGGAAAATTCCACGTTGAGAAGTAAAGAGAAGTAAAGAGAATCCCCACAGCGACCTGCAACCGTGGAAAGGGAGCCGACATGAGTAAATAATTCAGCAAAAATTCACCTCTTGCCCGCCCTGGGCTGCTGGGTTGGTAAATATAGGATTATGCAAATGAGCACACGAGGCATTGAATGGTTCCAGTTTCACATGCGGGATAGGCCTGCAGTGTGGGAGTAAAAGGGAAAGAGCCAACTCGCTAAATATGGATCAGCTGAGGAAGGAGCTGCCAACAAATGTAAAAATCCTGCTTCAAATGGAGAAGGCACACTCCCGGCACAGGGAGTCCACATGTCCATGGCGGGTTAAGGAAAAACCTGAGAACTTCCCGTCTTATCTTTGCTTGAAACATTTTGATACGACAAATCTGAAGAGTCCAGCAAACCAAAAAACACACTTAAACCAACTTTGCAACCCAAAAACGTCAAATATGAACCCTAATCTGAGCGACTGGTCGTCATCCATCGGCTGTAAAGGGGCGTACGCCAAAGAGGAAAACTCAAGCACACACTGAGCCCTCAGGAGAACACTCAAAATTATAGTCCATTTATATTAATGATGGACATGATGAGTCCCCAACATCCATAACCACTTTGTGTTGCATTCCAGTCTGAGAGATCTGGCATGTAGCACAGGGGCACAGGCAGGGGGCGGGGGGGCTCAAAAACTGTGAGACCTTCAGACTAACAGTGTGTTTGGAGTCAACAAACAAGGACGAGGGCAGGAAACAGCAACGTGTGCGTGGCCAGCACAGGCAACACACAAAGCGGCACTAGTTGATCATTTAAGCCTCTTTTCCATTAGGATCGACTCAGCACAGTTTATTTTACACTCGATGAGTCACGGGAGCGTCTTGTTCACAAAAATTAAAGCTGCCAGCTTTGAAACCCGGCAACAAAAACACTGCCGTGGTCCCGAGTGTGACGGAGAGACACAGACCGAGCAGCAGGTATATTCCCGCCTCGGTGTCCACATTTTTTGTAGCGTTCGTGTCGCATATTAACTATGTCGCGGGATGCTCTGACATGTTGCTATGACGATAAGCACCCACACTGGATTGTAACGGAAAGCCGGTCGATCCGAGTAGGTATTCGTGGAAAAGGGGCCGGACTAAGGTTTTGGAAAAATGAGGGGGGAAAGAAGAAAAACTACCTGATCCCTGGTGCTTGTGTCTGGCTCTGAAGGTGTTCCTGCCAGCGCTGCTGATGGTGGTGGTGAAGAGAATGAGGGTGAGGGTACGTGCAGGCAGAGAGGCAGCACGGGCAGGATGAACCGGTCCCTGGGTGGGGAACAGAGCCGGGACCTGGACCTGGATTCTGGAAGAGCGGGCACTCCTGCCGGCCACAAGGGCAGCACACAGCGGAGGGGAAGTGACAGTGCTGGCAGCAGAGCGCAGCAGAGGAAGAGGACGGGGGCACAGCGGAGGGAAGGTGGCTTCTGACGGCGACGGCAGGAGAAGAAGAGGCGGCCGATGCTGGGGGAAGACTCCTCAGGGAACCATTCTGTTTGAGCACGCCACCGTTCTGGCTCGCTCTGTTCACTCGCTGAATAGTGTGTGGCTGCTGCTGCAGCTTTGATGCTGCGTCTTCATCTCCTCCTGCTGTCAGACAGTCACTAGCAGGGTCGCATGTGAGAGGGTCCTGGCCACTGCTGACTGCTGTCCTGATGTTTGAAGGTGCGTGTCCGCTGAGAGGATGCTGCCCACCGTTGCTGAGGGCCAGAGGGTCGCCGATTCCATCGCTCAGGGCCATCGTCCTCTCCCAGCGGGCCGGTCACGGACACCGTCACTCCTCTGCAGAGGGAGATGATACATTTTAGTGGTCATTCTCTCACTCACCACAATTTACTATTAGTTTTTCTCATTTCGATTCTAGCATTGCAACGTATATTCAGAATGTGATGCAGTTGTTACAACTGTCGGTGTCACTGCAGCAGCATACACACTGATGAGCCTTTAAAGGAGTCCTTTAATGTTTCTCTTTATCGTTGTCTTATCAGTCTACTAAATATGGAGATACAAGGGACAGTCTCTTTCCCACGAAGAGCTGGGGTGGGGCAAAAGGCTGATAAGGTATCGTGATAAGTTACTAATACACTCAGGCCAAACAGCAATATTGTTGTGAAGTGGTGGAGAGCTTTTTCACAAATTCAGATTTGTCTGAGCATTTAATTTTTTTCAAACACATTTTCCCTGATTGAGGTGGGAATTCACTCACCAGCTGTTTGCCAGCAAATACTGACTGACCCTTCAGCTGCCCTCACCTTTAATCCAACGGCTGCCCTTCCCCGAACCCTGGTCCTACTGGAGGTTTCTTCCTGTTACAAGGGAGCTCATCCCATATGGGCCAGCTGGGATCATCTTTGCATCGCCTCTGTCAGTGCAGCCCAGGGCGGGCGTGCGTGCCCAGGGCGGGCGTGGCTACAATGTAGCTGCCGTCACCAGTGTGTGAATGGGTGGATGACTGAACGTGCAAAGTGCTTTGGGGTCCTTAGGGACTAAGTCAAAGCGCTATACAAATACAGGCCATTTACCATTTTGCTAAATAAATCAGCTTAAATTAGAGCAAACTGCCGCTACATAAACAAATGGAAGCAAACAGCTGCGCACCAACTAAAACTGCACCTACACCACACAACTGTCCCAATTTTGACTTGACCGTGCTCCGTTAATCCCCCGACAGCTCTGACTGCAATCGGGCTTTCAATGATATAACTGAAGTTATATTTTAACATCTGCACGTCCGTGTCATGCTGCTGCTTCCACCCGCTATTAGAAACTTGAGGCAGGTCCGTCCCAAAGTTGGGGAGAGCGGGGAAAAACAAAAACGCTTCTTCTTCTGTGTAATCCAGAGAAAACCGAAGTGTAAACAAGACAAGTTGGAGTTATGTGACTGATTATTTCTTGGCGAGCGACAGTGAGTTTTTGGAGTCTTGTCCTCACAGTGAGTCCAAGCAGAGACGAGCGGCTCCACAAAGTCACGGATCCTCGTCTGTAAATAATCCACAACACAAAGCACGGACTCATTCTTACACTTGGATGTTTGGACAGATAATAAATGAGAATAAACACAAAAATGAGCTGCTGGAGGCACCGTCTGCTAATTTTTTCAGTCTTTGGATGGAACCAGGATCTTCTCCCATTTCTGATTTCGTCCGTCTGCAGTTTGACAGACACGTTTATCCTGATCTTTTCATTTCAAAGTCAAATTCTGTTAGACTAGATAAACAGATGACCCTAAAACAAAAGCCTTGTTTGTTTATTTATTCATCACAGTCTCCTAAAAACTCCAAACTACCAGTCCTTAGAAAGTAAGGAGAAAATCCTTTTCCATTCACAGCGAGGGGCCCCAGAGAGGGCCGAAGAAAAACGGCACATTCAGCAAAAATAACACACTAATGACATTACACATGCAAAAACATTTAGATTTAAAACATGCAGACTTTTCAACTTTAGTGAATTAGCCATTTCAACTGTGATTGGTCAACACGTACAACATTTGTTGTGCGGTGTCCACTTTGGCACACTTAAGGAAAAGCGTGATTTTGCAGGAATGTGAACCGACCGAGCTCCCTGAAAGCACGTCACGCATTCTGGATAAGACCGAAGGAAGAAAAAACAGACGCCGTTCTGCCCTTATACAGCTCTACAAGTTCAGTTTTACATGTTTGGGTACTTCATGGCACAACTCTTTCTTTCATTAAAGGGATCATTTTTCAAAGCCTTTACGTCATATACTGCATCGGTTTTTACTGAGGTTTACTTCCCCAGGAGATCATGTGAGATTAACTCGTCTCTTCTCCTCTTTCCCCAGGCTCTGGCATGTAGCACCTTGCCCCTCTCTCCTTCAGTATATATGACTAACCCCACTGTTACTGGTACTTTGATGATACAGGCACAAATAAGCGACATTTCAAGTCTTTTTAACCACTCCTCACAGGTGGTGAGATATCCACGGAGCTCCTCGGGATAACCATAACATCTTCCCAGCCAGAGTGGGCTTATATTTGATTGAAGCCAGTGCAGATGTTTTCCAATGATGCAGCTATGCAAAGACCTCACCCTTTAGCACTGCCTTAAAGTTCACCTACCAGTGGCACAAGCTGGTACCTTGACTAAAGGTCAGTACTTTTTACAGAGTCTGCAATCACTGATCAGTCTAACTCTTCTTAGTCTGCTCTCATAGGCAACAATCATAAGGTAGCAGAACGGCGTCATTCTGCAGTGAACAGTAACTATGAGTGATATGTAACTAGCATGTAAAGGATCTGAAGGGTCATTTTACTCATAACCAGCGACACAAGTCGCTCCCCGATGGCCTCGGCGTTCAGTCAGAAGCTATATGCAACAATTTAAGACGGTCGATGGAAATATTACAAATTCAAGTCCCACCATGACGACACACAGAGCACGCTCACCAGTGCAGTGTTTGACAAGCTCAGGGTGGAAGGAGGATCACTGCACATGGGTGTCATATGTTACAGAGTGAGCATAATGTTGCCTTCAGTAAATCTTTCAGCTTGTCATTGTGAGATTGTAGGAACGACTGTGGCTGTGAACGCATCAGGAAAGTGTCCGAGTCATAAATCAGGCAACAAAGATGTTTGACGTTTTTTGTCCCACATACTTCCATTTTTGGACCATAATCACTTTTTTTTTTAAATTATTTTTCACTTTGCCAGTAAAGATGCTCATAGCTCAATTACTCGCTCCAGGTTCTACATAGTGCTCCAAATTAATATGCAAATTGTGTTTAAGTGTCATAAAGATTAAATAAGTTGTTTTTCAATTAAACCCTTGGATGGAATTGTGTCTCACGACTCTTTGCGTCACTGAAATCAGTCTCGGATACCTGTGTTCATTAGTTTGCCAGGTGAGCCCAATTAAAGGAAAAACTACTAAAGGAGGATGTTCCACATTATTAAGCAGACCACCATTTTCAAGCAACATAGGAATGAGAAATGATCTCTGCTGCTGAAAAGCGTGAAATAGTTGAATGTCTTGGACACGTAATGAAAACCTTAGATATTTCATGAAAACTTAAGTGTGATCACCATAATGTTAAGAGATTTGTGGCTGAGTCACAGCACACACGGGTTTGTGCAGATAAAGGCACAATGATGAAGGTTTCTGCCAGAGAAACCTGAGAGCAGCTGCTAAAAGACCATCATAAAGCAGCAAACACATATTTGAAGCTGCTGGTGACTCCGGAGCCCTGCGAACATCAAAGTGTAGGATCCTCCAGAGACTTGTGTGGTCCCCACTTTTCCCTGACCTCAAGCCTACTGAGAACCTTTGGAGGATCCTCAAGCAAAAAAACAAAACAAAACAAAAACAAAAACAAAAACAAAAAAAAAAACTGAGGGTGGGAGGCAGTTCACATCCAAACAGCAGCTCTGGGAGGCTATTCTGACATCCTGCAAACACATTTCCAAAAATCTACAAGTTCCATGGATGCAAGAATTGTAAAACTGCTATCAAATAAGGGTCCTATGTTAATGTGTAACTTGACCTGTTAAGATGTTTTTGATTGAAATAGCTTGATTTCAGTGAAATTGATCTACTAATGCTGCAAATTCAACAAATGACCATTTTCAATTCTCTACGACCTATAAAATGTTTTGAAACTCTGTGTGCGTAATAATTAGGAACAAAGCATTTTAAGTTTTTTACTTTTGAAAAACGCTGATTTCACTGGGAGTTTTGTTCAGTAACAGTGGGATTGTACTCTAATGGTTGATGACTCAAATTATGCCGACTGTCATTTGAATCGACTATTTAGGAAAAACAGAGAAAAATATCATTTGCATAATAATTTTGAACGAGGTGTAGTTTTAGAACACTTTTCACTAAGGACGACCGCTGTGGGAGTATGTTCTGTATTTAATACAGTTAAATCCACAAATCATGAGAAAGTATACCCTTTCATCTTATTTCATAAATAAAAAGAGCTCCCGTGGAGGTAGTCGTGCAGATCTAATAGAACTAGTACACACCTGTGCGGTAAACCTGAAGACAGATGGGTTTTCTCTGAAAACTTCACCTGTGAAATATTTGGCAGACTAAACTAATTTTCCCGTCTTCTCATTGAAGTCACAACAGTCATAAAATGAGGCCGTTTCAGATGATTTATGGAGCATGAATGGGCAGAGAATCTGAGGATTACAGAAAATATGAGAAAAAAAAGCTTCCAACAAGTGAGGAAAAACAGGAGGTTCGTGCTACAGTTTCAATTACAAAAATATACACAGGAGACCACAGTGTGTGTGTGTGTGTGTGTGTGTGTGTGTGTGTGTGTGTGTGTGTGTGTGTGTGTGTGTGTGTGTGCGCGCGCGCGCTAGGAACAGAATTGTTTCAGTGTGAGATGATTCTGTCACCTGTGTAAGGTGTTTTTTTGCTGTCAGTTTTAGTTTTCAGAAACAAAGTCTGAATTGGGAGATTTGGGGGGAAAAAGGATTCAGCAAAGAAATCTGAAAATTAAATCTGAATTTCTTTTTGTGATCAGAAGGTTCAATAAATGCTCGGTCAGTATCAGTGCAGTTACACTAAAAACAACTCCACTGTGCATCACATGTTTACTAAAGTCAATACAGCTACCAAATTACCTGCTTTTTTTTTTGCTTTTTTTATAAACACAACTGGGGGCAAAGGTCAAGCTCACAAGAGCATCACAGAAGGAGTCCAGCAAAGGTGTCTCAGGAACTATGTGACTATAAATGTCGCTGACATCAGCTCCTATGTGATGAGCTCCTGCTTCAGCACGAGTAGCATGTCATTATCTTTATGAGTAGGTATCTCTGAAGTTCACCACTAAAGAAAAACGTTACTTTTACTCTGGCAGTTTAGCATGAAAGGCTCGTGATCAGTAAAACCGCTCACAGCTTTTTCGCTGGATAAATAAATGTGCGTAACTCAAACGCTCGTTGGCTACTGGAGGCAGTGAAATGGACTAAAAAGCTCTGACAAAAACAGGCACAGTTTCAAACCTGTGTACCAAAGTTCATTTGAAAAGGGACGCCAGCACCCCGTGGATGGAAAGATGGCTCTGGGACTGACGATCAGAAACAAATTACCCAGTCTGCCATGACCCTTTCTGTTAGGATGCTACTGATTGGTAGCTTGTGAGGAGGCAGTTGCTACTAGGGCTGGGTCATATCATACCGTTCACGGTAATACCGGTATAATGTTGGGCAACGATAAGAAAATGAAATATGGCGATAGAATATGGGTAAAACGCGCA
>NW_024582979.1:96142-107407 GCF_018398535.1 Haplochromis burtoni | reverse complement strand
TGAGAAGTCTTGTTGGTATATGTATGATTTCTATACATTTTACATCAGATAAAAACTTTGTTCGCAAGATTCAGATAATTATTTAATAAAAGCTAAATATTTTAAATGAGAATAAGAAAGAAAAGTATTTCTTTGTGCCCCCCTCCCTGTTAATGCCCTACCTGGCCCCCTGGCAAAACTTTGCTAGACCCGCCCCTGCACAGTTACCAGCTGTCAGCTACTTAGAAAAGGATCCTGGTGTTATTTGTCTCTCAGAAACAGTTCATAACTTCCCTTCAACTCATTCATGTCACCTAAAAGGTAAACCTGTTTCTCCATCACCTGTTCAGCTCTGATGATTCAGTAAGGACATCTCCTGGTTTCATCTTCATGTTTCCCTCTCACCACATATCCAAACCATATCATGACCAGCAGCTTTACAGCTGTGGCTCCAGCAAACATCAGCTGATACTAGAAATTAATATTAAATAAATTCTAACAACAGCTGATCAAGCTTAAACGTGCTGCTGTTGTTTAGCGCGACATCCGCTGGTTTCCTCTTTCTGCTGAATGAGGGACCATTCCATTTTTTTAAGGAGCCGTTGGCAACTCTACTAACCTTATGAATAAAATAAAGTTCACTATCAGTAACATCATAGCACCCACCCAGCTGTATAAAAACTCCGTCAAGCTGGCTAGAACGCAGTATGAGTTATTGCAACTGACGGTAAAAAGTCAGCACAACGAAAATAAACTCCACCTAAACTTGGTTTATATCTGACCCAGATAGACTGCAGGTCATAACTTCTTACCTGAAGTTCAGTTCACCTGACACTCGGACTGGCGGCTGCCTCGGGTCTCTCCTCCTGCCTCCCCTTCCCTCATCCACCTGCTGGCCTCTGTGGAAGCCCCGCCATAGCCACCACCAAACAACTGAGTTATTTTTACACATCGGCCAGCATCTGGCCAATCCACCACCTCTCATTGTTCATGCCGTTACAAAAAAAATAAATAAATTAAGTCATCAGCCCACTGTGCAAATGTCCGATGGCTAGTCCAGCTATGTTAACTTGTTAATCTTTCGCTGAAAAAATGTTTTCTGTGGTGCCGTCTTTCGTGCTTGGCTCTTCTACCTTTGCTAACATGATGCGCATAGTGCAGAAGCCGGTGCTGCATTCACTTACCCTCGGATATCTGAGCTTCACTGTGAAACCATAATCGTACATTTGATATTTCATTAAATTTTATTGTTTTAGCTTTGGGGTGGCACCTGGGGTGGCCAGTCTGGTTAGGGGGGTGGCCTGTGCCCCCCCAGGCCACCCCGCTGGACACGCCACTACTTTCAGGCAACGTCCTTCAAACCCTGCTGCTCCCAGTCCAGTTCTGGGAATCCATCCTACATGAAAAACATCCTACCCAATGTTTCTGCGCCGCATGCGCACAAAACCAACGCCGAATTAACTTCTTTTTCTCTCACCCATCCACAATACTTCTTAAGGTTATGGGTAGGGGTAGGGTTACGTTTAGTCGCAAGTCACTGTCAAATTATAATACGGGTAGGACGTTTTGTCAGAGTAGGGTGGTTTCTCAGAACACCGGCCCTTCCTCAGCCGTTCCAGGCTCTTTGACAGCTGTGGGAGTCCCAGGCCACGTCCACTCATCATTTTCTCTCCGTTTTGGCCTCTCGTCCACACTGAGGCTACGTCCACACATACCCGGGTATTTTTGAAAACACAAATTTTTCTATGCGTTTGCACCTTTCGTCCACACGTAAACGGCGTTTTCGGTCACTGAAAACGGAGATTTTTAAAAACGCCTGCCAGGGTGGATATTTTCGAAAACTCAGTTTTTGCATTTACGTGTGGACGAGAAAACGGAGAAAACGCAGCGTCAAAGGTGTGCGCCTTTTTTGACGTCACATTGTGCGCCACGTTATTGTTTCGGTGAAATGAATTTCTACAATACTGTTACTTGTACTCTCTGCAGTGTTTAAATGCTTACATACACACACAGTTACTGTCCCTCCACACATACCACTTGGTTCTGCTTCTATGCCCCATCCTTGTTTACTATTTCCCACCGAGGCTTCTACAGGGAGTGCAGAATTATTAGGCAAATGAGTATTTTGTCCACATCATCCTCTTCATGCATGTTGTCTTACTCCAAGCTGTATAGGCTCGAAAGCCTACTACCAATTAAGCATATTAGGTGATGTGCATCTCTGTAATGAGAAGGGGTGTGGTCTAATGACATCAACACCCTATATCAGGTGTGCATAATTATTAGGCAACGTCCTTTCCTTTGGCAAAATGGGTCAAAAGAAGGACTTGACAGGCTCAGAAAAGTCAAAAATAGTGAGATATCTTGCAGAGGGATGCAGCAGTCTCAAAATTGCAAAGCTTCTGAAGCGTGATCATCGAACAATCAAGCGTTTCATTCAAAATAGTCAACAGGGTCGCAAGAAGCGTGTGGAAAAACCAAGGCGCAAAATAACTGCCCATGAACTGAGAAAAGTCAAGCGTGCAGCTGCCAAGATGCCACTTGCCACCAGTTTGGCCATATTTCAGAGCTGCAACATCACTGGAGTGCCCAAAAGCACAAGGTGTGCAATACTCAGAGACATGGCCAAGGTAAGAAAGGCTGAAAGACGACCACCACTGAACAAGACACACAAGCTGAAACGTCAAGACTGGGCCAAGAAATATCTCAAGACTGGTTTTTCTAAGGTTTTATGGACTGATGAAATGAGAGTGAGTCTTGATGGGCCAGATGGATGGGCCCGTGGCTGGATTGGTAAAGGGCAGAGAGCTCCAGTCCGACTCAGACGCCAGCAAGGTGGAGGTGGAGTACTGGTTTGGGCTGGTATCATCAAAGATGAGCTTGTGGGGCCTTTTCGGGTTGAGGATGGAGTCAAGCTCAACTCCCAGTCCTACTGCCAGTTTCTGGAAGACACCTTCTTCAAGCAGTGGTACAGGAAGAAGTCTGCATCCTTCAAGAAAAACATGATTTTCATGCAGGACAATGCTCCATCACACGCGTCCAAGTACTCCACAGCGTGGCTGGCAAGAAAGGGTATAAAAGAAGAAAAACTAATGACATGGCCTCCTTGTTCACCTGATCTGAACCCCATTGAGAACCTGTGGTCCATCATCAAATGTGAGATTTACAAGGAGGGAAAACAGTCACCTCTCTGAACAGTGTCTGGGAGGCTGTGGTTGCTGCTGCACGCAATGTTGATGGTGAACAGATCAAAACACTGACAGAATCCATGGATGGCAGGCTTTTGAGTGTCCTTGCAAAGAAAGGTGGCTATATTGGTCGCTGATTTGTTTTTGTTTTGTTTTTGAATGTCAGAAATGTATATTTGTGAATGTGGAGATGTTATATTGGTTTCACTGGTAAAAAAAATAATTGAAATGGGTATATATTTGTTTTTTGTTAAGTTGCCTAATAATTATGCACAGTAATAGTCACCTGCACACACAGATATCCCCCTAAAATAGCTAAAACTAAAAAAAACTACTTCCAAAAACATTCAGCTTTGATATTAATGAGTTTTTTGGGTTCATTGAGAACATGGTTGTTGTTCAATAATAAAATTATTCCTCAAAATACAACTTGCCTAATAATTCTGCACTCCCTGTAGACTTCTGATTGGCCAACATTTCTACACGGATAGGAATATAGCGCCACCTGCTGCTTTGGCATGTTCCTAGCAGTGTTTTCCACATTCACTTTTACGTGTGGACTTTTTTTTTAAAGAAAACGGAAAATCTAAGTTTTCAAAAATCCCGTGTACTGTGGACGTAGCCTGAGCTTTCCCCAAGGAAAAACGAATACATTTCAAAACGGAACCGGCCACGTCGCAGTGTGGACAGCGAAAACGCACAGTTTCTAAAACGATGACGCATGTTAGTCACGTGATGCAGTCATGTGACCAATTAAACAAAGAGCGGAGTGCATTATACAGCAGTTTGTTTGTTTGTTTTGATTGCTCTCAATTTTGACAGCCCTAAAAAAAGATTCATATCAGTCTGTACGTGCTCCAGATAGCTTCTCTTCAAATTCTTTAATTCTCACTCAATTTTGCGCATGCGCAGGACTGGTACGTTAGCGTTTTGGGCCGTTTCAATGTGAACGCACAACTCTGTGAAACAACACGCGGGACGGAGCGTTTTCAGACGTAAACGCCGTTTTCAAATCTATCCGGGCCAGTGTGGACGTAGCCTCAGACTAATGACTTCATCTGGCCATCCCCCAGCTCTCTTCTCTCCTTTTCTAACCTCATCCTTCCTCAGCCACCCCTGACCTCGGGGGAGGCTGCCGTGCTCATGTCGCATTGATGCTGAGATGAAAACACAAGCACGACAACACAGCACACTCAGGATTGAGTAAGTGCATAGTAAATGAGAACGGATGACGGCAGTGAGTTGATGACAGAAATACAGGTCGGTGCATGGTTCAAGTACTGATTCGTGATCCAAGGCATATAATCTGTACAAAGAGTCGTGTTAACAGGTAGCATTTCAGTCATCAGTCAGCTTAATGTTCTTGTTCTAATGGCTCTTTTGTGTTATCTGCTACATGCGTAGCATTGTTCGCATGAAGCCTCACAGCGAGCACTTAAAATAAACTTAAATGCGTTTCAACAGTTGTCATTGTCAGTTCAGCTTCCCATGTTCACGGTCTTGTTTTACCACAACATGAATGTACAACGCAATAGGATATCATTGAAGCAACGTCCATCTGTATTTCACTTACAAGCATGTTTGCAAAATGTAACAGTGCAAATTCTCTGACTTTAAACAAAATTTCAGTAACTGGCCGACATATTCTCAGATAATCTGAAAAAAAACTAAAGGTATACACACACAATACGGGTCACTGTTAAGGCGTGTATTAGCGGCTCGTTTTACCAAAGTGTGAAGACGACACAACTTTCATGTGACGTCAGATAACAACATACATCGATATTTCACTACATGCCTTTTAGTGACGGGAGCGCAGCGTCGAGTGCTGTCTATTCCGTCACCAGCCACAGTACAATCACGCACGATTTTCCCAGCTATCCATCTCATCTTCTGCCGGTTTTATCATCTATGTATATGTTTTGGACTGTTTCAAGCCTTGTAGCTAGCATCCTACATATCCGACTTTACGTGATTCAATCCGAGTCATCAATCCTTCATCCAGAGTACCTCTCTAATGATGCTACTCGGCTTTCATAGGAGCTGATTCAGCGCTTTATAGTACACTAGCACCGCTGACTCCTTCTGTGATGCTCTGAGCACCAAAAAAGCAAAGCTGTAGCTATTGACTAAAACTTTACTGGAGTGTTTTAGTGTAACTGCATGACTGTACGCTATTGCTCTGAACTTCTAATTTAGTTCTTTGCGAATTTTTCCCAAATCTCCCAATTAGATCTGAAAACTGACAGTTAATGCAGAATCAACAGCTAAACAATCTTAGCACTGACACACACACACACACACACACACACACACACACACACACACACACACACACACACACACTGTGTCATCCTGTGTATATTTTTGTAATTGAAACTGTAGCACGAACCTCCTGTTTTTCCTCACTTGTTGGAAGCTTTTTTTTCTCATATTTTCTGTAATCCTCAGATTCTCTGCCCATTCATGCTCCATAAATCATCTGAAACGGCCTCATTTTATGACTGTTGTGACTTCAATGAGAAGACGGGAAAATTAGTTTAGTCTGCCAAATATTTCACAGGTGAAGTTTTCAGAGAAAACCCATCTGTCTTCAGGTTTACCGCACAGGTGTGTACTAGTTCTATTAGATCTGCACGACTACCTCCACGGGAGCTCTTTTTATTTATGAAATAAGATGAAAGGGTATACTTTCTCATGATTTGTGGATTTAACTGTATTAAATACAGAACATACTCCCACAGCGGTCGTCCTTAGTGAAAAGTGTTCTAAAACTACACCTCGTTCAAATTATTATGCAAATGATATTTTTCTCTGTTTTTCCTAAATAGTCGATTCAAATGACAGTCGGCATAATTTTCGAGTCATCGACCAATAGAGTATAATTCAAATGTTACTGAACAAAACTCCCAATGAAAACAGTATGTTTTTCAAAAATAAAAAACTTAAAATGCACTGTTCCAAATTATTACGCACACAGAGTTTCAAAAGATTTTATAGGTTGTAGAGAATTGAAAATGGTCATTTGTTGAATTTGCAGCATTAGTAGATCAATTTCACTGAAATCAAAAGCTATTTCAATCAAAAACATCTTAACAGGTCAAGTTACATATTAACATAGGACCCCTTATTTGATAGCAGTTTTACAATTCTTGCATCCATGGAACTTGTAAGTTTTTGGAAAGTGTTCTGCAGGATGTCAGAATAGCCTCCCGAGCTGCTGTTTGGATGTGAACTGCCTCCCACCCTCATTTTTTTTTTTGTTTTGTTTTTGAGGATGCTCCAAAGGTTCTCAATAGGTTGAGGTCAGGGAAAAGTGGGGCCACGCAAGTCTCTGGAGGATCCTACACCTTGATGTTCGCAGGGCTCCAGAGGCACCAGCAGCTTCAAATATGTGTTTGCTGCTTTGTAATGGCCTTTTAGCAGCTGCTCTCGTATTTTCTGGCAGAAACCTTCATCATTGTGCCTTTATCTGCACAAACCCATGTGTGCTCTGACTCAGCCACAAATCTCTTAACATTATGGTGATCACGCTTAAGTTTTCATGAAATATCTAAGGTTTTCATTACGTGTCCAAGGCATTCAACTATTTCACGCTTTTCAGCAGCAGAGAGATCATTTTTCTTCCTATATTGCTTGAAAATGGTGGTCTGCTTAATAATGTGGAACATCCTCCTTTAGTAGTTTTTCCTTTAATTGGGCTCACCTGGCAAACTAATGAACACAGGTATCCGAGACTGATTTCAGTGACGCAAAGAGTCGTGAGACACAATTCCATCCAAGGGTTTAATTGAAAAACAACTTATTTAATCTTTATGACACTTAAACACAATTTGCATATTAATTTGGAGCACTATGTAGAACCTGGAGCGAGTAATTGAGCTATGAGCATCTTTACTGGCAAAGTGAAAAATAATTTTAAAAAAAAAGTGATTATGGTCCAAAAATGGAAGTATGTGGGACAAAAAACGTCAAACATCTTTGTTGCCTGATTTATGACTCGGACACTTTCCTGATGCGTTCACAGCCACAGTCGTTCCTACAATCTCACAATGACAAGCTGAAAGATTTACTGAAGGCAACATTATGCTCACTCTGTAACATATGACACCCATGTGCAGTGATCCTCCTTCCACCCTGAGCTTGTCAAACACTGCACTGGTGAGCGTGCTCTGTGTGTCGTCATGGTGGGACTTGAATTTGTAATATTTCCATCGACCGTCTTAAATTGTTGCATATAGCTTCTGACTGAACGCCGAGGCCATCGGGGAGCGACTTGTGTCGCTGGTTATGAGTAAAATGACCCTTCAGATCCTTTACATGCTAGTTACATATCACTCATAGTTACTGTTCACTGCAGAATGACGCCGTTCTGCTACCTTATGATTGTTGCCTATGAGAGCAGACTAAGAAGAGTTAGACTGATCAGTGATTGCAGACTCTGTAAAAAGTACTGACCTTTAGTCAAGGTACCAGCTTGTGCCACTGGTAGGTGAACTTTAAGGCAGTGCTAAAGGGTGAGGTCTTTGCATAGCTGCATCATTGGAAAACATCTGCACTGGCTTCAATCAAATATAAGCCCACTCTGGCTGGGAAGATGTTATGGTTATCCCGAGGAGCTCCGTGGATATCTCACCACCTGTGAGGAGTGGTTAAAAAGACTTGAAATGTCGCTTATTTGTGCCTGTATCATCAAAGTACCAGTAACAGTGGGGTTAGTCATATATACTGAAGGAGAGAGGGGCAAGGTGCTACATGCCAGAGCCTGGGGAAAGAGGAGAAGAGACGAGTTAATCTCACATGATCTCCTGGGGAAGTAAACCTCAGTAAAAACCGATGCAGTATATGACGTAAAGGCTTTGAAAAATGATCCCTTTAATGAAAGAAAGAGTTGTGCCATGAAGTACCCAAACATGTAAAACTGAACTTGTAGAGCTGTATAAGGGCAGAACGGCGTCTGTTTTTTCTTCCTTCGGTCTTATCCAGAATGCGTGACGTGCTTTCAGGGAGCTCGGTCGGTTCACATTCCTGCAAAATCACGCTTTTCCTTAAGTGTGCCAAAGTGGACACCGCACAACAAATGTTGTACGTGTTGACCAATCACAGTTGAAATGGCTAATTCACTAAAGTTGAAAAGTCTGCATGTTTTAAATCTAAATGTTTTTGCATGTGTAATGTCTTGGACGCAGTTTGTGAGAAGATTATCTTCTTTTTTTAATAGGCATTGGTTTTGCATTGGCATTGGCTAATTTGCCAATTGTATGTTAAAATGTTCGTATTTTAATATTAAAAAATGTTTTTGCCCAAAACATATGTGCACTACATGGCAGTAAAAATACTACGCAAATACTGCTGTCCTTGACTGCTGAATAAACACCAACTGATTGTATCTCTTGTACTTTATCAACGCAGTATCTAACAACTTTGCACCGTAGTGGTTAAAATCTCATTCTAATAAGAGTTAAAAGCGCATTCGGTTATTAGGTTTATAGGATTATTGAATTATGGTTAACGGTTGGTAGAATTGTTTTTAACATTATCTGACAATTACATCTGCCACCCTTCTCCAAATCTGTGCCCCTACCTGGCCCCCCCAACAAAAATTTTCTAGACACGCCACTGCCTGAAAGTCGATGAGCTTTTGCTCAAACTGCAGACACAAGCTGGGCCTCGCATCTCTCTTCAAAATAAAAGCTGACGGCTTGAACAACTACAACTCTTCTCACTCCACCTATTTCATGAAGGAACGTCTGCTGCTATTTATCAAGTGTACCGAGAAGGATTTCAGCAGATTTGATTTCACGGAAAAAATAAAATAAATAAATAAAAATAAATAAAATGCTGATAATATTGATTACATGGTTACAGTCGGTTTCTCATTACGTAAAGTTTTTGTTTTTACAGAAACAGAAACTTCTTCTATATGGCTGAAAGCACACGACAGTACGTGGCTCCAATTTCCCAGATTTCTTGCACGATCGTCCGGCTCAGGTGGAAATAATCTGACAGGCTCTGAATGTCTATGAGAAGGAAGTGTGAAATACAGTGACCCCGAATCCTAAACCATCACTCCCACTTAATCCGACATGTCAAACTCCGTCTAGACTCTGAACGATGAAGTGCCATTTCCCTTCATTCTCCTATAAAAAGCGGCAGCTTTACTTGTGCCAGCAGGGATAAAGCTACGCTGTTCTCCTCAAAGCCCGAAAGGCTTCAGTAAGAAAAATATGTCCCCTAAAAAAAAAATTTAAAAAAAAAAAAAAAAAAAAAAAAAAAGGATTCACTGCGCAAGCAGCTTGGAGTACCGCAAGCGATGACGAGGTGCCTCGTCTTCTTCTGCTGCCGTCTTTCATGTCAGCTTTATGATTACGGGGTGTGAGAGAAGGAGAACCTAAGGCGACAGGCATCTAACAGCACCACTAGGCAAGGCATCCTGCATCCCTTTAATTAAAGCTAATAGGCAGCAATTACCAGGAATCAGTCAAGAGACGGTTAATACCAACACTGCCTCTAATAATAATTAGAACATCAACAGCAGGCATTCAGTTCGTGCTGGTGCACACATGCCTCGCACCGCTCCAGGATTAGCCGGGCTTTAAAAGAAAACACAACTAGATGGGAGTAGCTCGCCATGTCATGTCTGTGTCATGTTTATGCCCTCATTACAATTTATATGCTCACTAGAAATATGGCATTATGTTACCCTTTAAAAAATGTGACTGCATCAAAAGGTTAAAATTGAGTGTTTACATGAAACGCTCCAAATCTGCCCCAGATTATTATGAGTCTGTACACGGTTACTGATAGTTTAAATGTGCATGTTTACGGTGCTCACATGAGTGTAATCCAGCCTAAATCAGATACAGAGTAATGAATGGAGTCTCCGTCCAAATGTGAGTGAACGCTGAACGCGCTTATATTCAGTGCGGCTGCTCTTTATGGGTAAATCATGACGATATTAAGCTTATACGCGGTAAGTAGATCAAACTGCAGTTACATGAGTGGGACAACAATGAGAAAGCTCGCGCCAGAGCTGTTAATCACCTTTTGAGGGCTAAAGCTTAAATGCACGCTGCTGGCCAGAGGAGACGGATCCGTCTACTTACAAACAACACGGCAGATCGATTCCCCCGAACTGGAGCGCCGTGAGCTGTCCACGGAGGAAGGGGAAGTGATTTTGGGCTTCGTCTAACTGCGCTTCCAGCCAAACCACTTGGATAGACACACTGACGCTCGTGGACCCAAACAACACACAGCTCCCTTACACGCACCGCGGCTCACACTCGCACACTTTCTCCTCAGAAAGGTCTCGGAAGTCCAGTGAAACTGTGAGCAGTGCTGCAGTCAACAACTGTGTGCAGGCCCCGTGGTACCTACCGTGCTCGGTGTCTCCCGGTGCTTTCGCTTATTATCGCCGGTGGAATCCACAGCACGCGACGCAGCGTAACCCCAAACAGAGGCAAAAATAATAATGGCAACAAAACACAAACGAACCAGCTCCGGTAAAGTTAGAATATCCACAAGAGCCCGGAAACAAACCGTACAACCGGGGAGGGAAAAAATAAAGCAGCAACAAGTCTAGAGGACAGCGGAGTGTTTATCGTGGGAGTGTGTCCTGAGAAACACCCACCCACACGAGCTCCAGCTATCTGCTCTCCAGAGGCAGGAGGCGGTGGGCTGGGACTAAACCGGGCAGCACTGATAGGACGGTCACACCGTCCGCTTTAACCCGCTCACTGCCACACGCCACAGCGGTGGCACGCGCATATATAATAAGAATAACAATAACTTTATCCTATGCTACATCCTGAGGGAAATTCTTTTGTCATGTACATGCTCAAAGCAGCAGGAGAGCCAGAGGAACAGATGAATAGTAGTGCACAGTGATATACAGTAAGAAAGTTATTTGATACTATGCCTTGCACTAACGAAGTAATATTTATAACTATATCCTGGAGAATAAATAACTTAACTATCAGTGCAGGCGATTCTAGGAAGTGACATAGTATTGTGCAATAGAATAAAGGGAGTAGCAGCGTATAATGGGGGGATGAAACAAATATTCAATAAGGTACTGTTGGGTAATATTGCACGGTCT
>NW_024582979.1:89075-93981 GCF_018398535.1 Haplochromis burtoni | reverse complement strand
TTGGCTGGAAGCAGTGCTTAAACAATGGAAAAAACACAAACTTTGTCCAAAAACCTCTCATGTTCAGCTGTTTTCCACTTTTTCTTTGGTCATTTTAGCCAGGGTGAAGGGAGTATCTACCATCAAACAAGAAGACAGCCGCATGTAGCTACGATGGTGTTTGCTAGTTCACCTTATATTCATTAATGTAATAACGTGGTTAGCCTACTCAGCGTAAATTATAATGGCACCTGGATACCGGTACCCATCCCTGATCAGTAGTATTTGGATCAATCCGCTGCCCACGTGTTCTCCCTGTGTGTGTGTCAGTGCCAGTTCATTGTCTGGCTTCCTCCCACAGTCCAAAGACAGGCATACTAAGAGGACTGTTTGCTCCTAAACTGGCCACAGGAGTGAACGCTCGTCTGTCAGTACACCTTAGCCCTGCAGTAGACTGCCAACCTGTGCGGGGGTGTACCCAACCTTTCCGTCCATGACAGCCTGAGAGACTGTATACATGGACAAAATTGGTTAACCTACCTGTAAGTCATTAAGTCAGCTCCCAAATCACCCCCAGCACACACCGCTGTTCATTACCAAAACAGACTGCACCAAGCGTACTCGGCACTTTAAGCATCTTCTGCCTACACACAGGTATGTGGCCATTTTTTTAAAAAGTCAGAATTTACCTTGAACTCCTTGAACCAGAGTCCTCATTAGGATGGTCATACTCTCAGTGCTTGATTCAAATGAAGAGGTTATTTATCCAGCTGAGTCAAGATCTGTGTGAAAGTGTGATATCAAGTGGCCAAAGGAGGCTGTCAGCAGCCGCCCTTACACAGACCGTAAACGGCCTATAATTATCTGAAATTCTACCACATAATTCCTTAATAAGGCTGCACCCATTCTTAATGCATCAGATTACGTAAATTACACATTACTGTTCTGATGTGCTAGCAGCTCTTCTGGCTTTACTAAAGTATCTACTTTAAAGATCTCTCCCTCCTCCACATCCAAACCAAACCTCTGGGCTCACCAAATCAATACACTACTTCATGACAGTTTGAGAATATATACAACAGCTACCCCGTGCACACGAAGGATCTTGTGAGTCACTCTGAAAAAGAATTAGTTGCAAAAAGCATGATTTTACATGTTACAGAACTCATTTCTGTCCATACAGGTCATAACATTGTTGTACATTCTGTTCCTCTTGCTGGCACGTTGAAATAAAACGTGTAGTTTACTCGTATACAGCAAAAAAAGAATGAAATGATCAATGAAACATGCTCCGTACGAGGCCGCTTTTTATTTAAAACCCAGGTTTTTTCGGAGATTAATCACGATGATCAGCGCCATCTTTCACCTTCTATTTGTGGTCTCAAGTTTGTGAAATGCTTTGTGCTCATGATCTGGAGAAAGTTCTGGAAATGCTTTCATGTTTGCTCGCAGGAAGCTGATTCTTCTCAGCGGGGGAGATGGTTTATCGCAGGGGATGCTGGGAAGCCAGAGGGTTGTACCTGGCTTTAATTTCAGCTGTCCGACAGGATTAGGCCACAGTTCATATACTGAGCTGTAATTATGTGCAGTAGTGATGTGCTGGTTCACAGCTGGCCCCGGGGCCAGACAGGACCTAAGCCTTCAAGGCTTTGGAGCCATCATCTAATAACAACTGTGCACTAATTCATTGTTCATTGTCATGTACTGCACCCTTTCTTTTGTGAAAAGGAGCCTCGCTGTTGCCTGATCAAGTCCAAAATGATTGAAGCAGAAGACTTCCTCTAACAGCATGATCGGTTCAGATTCTACTAAGACCAACATTAATAAAAATGTGGAGTAGAAACATGGTAAAGTCCCAGTTTGGGTTTTCTTTCCCAGCCGACCCCGAAGCCTGGTCTGCCCACATGGAGCTAAAGAAGGAACGACATCAAAGGCTGCTTTGCACCGGTAGGGGACGGAGGCCCCAGTGTGGCCCCTGAGCACACTGCACACAACTCATTGATTTCAACAGGTTTAGAGGACGGGAGGGGAAAAGGGGGGGTGGGAGAGAAACAGAAGGACGCGATGTTTCCAAACCATTTAAATTAAGGCTGTGACGTGACAATATTTAAATTCACTGTTTCCCAAGCACTAATTACAAACGTGGGGGTCAGAATGACTATCATTTCCCTCCCGTTGTGGATCTGAAAGCAAGTACGACAACGAGCAGCCCACACGGCAAACTCGTCGTCTCTGCCCGGAAACCTCAAACAGCTGCAATAAAGAAAAAACACGGGAGAAGAAGAAAGCCTCTGTGCCAGGCCCATAAGTTTAAACATGATCCAACTCGTGACAAAAAAAACAAAACATTAAGAGTAGAGCAGGGCGATATAACCGAAAATATTTATCACGATATACGTTTGAAAACTTGCGATAACGATATAACTGACGATATAATTGACACGAGACAAAATACTTTACAACTCCACAACTTTATTCGTGGAAAAAAACCCAACAATGTATTTTCACTTAAACAAGCAGCTGTTTTTTGCATTAAAGTTATATAAAATGTAACAGTGCAAATGCAAATTCCTCGCTGACAGTTTAACCAAAAGGCATTTCCAGTGGAAACTGGCCGACATGTCCTCAGCATAACCATGTACAACATCCACAACACTTAAAAAGAGGTTATACACACACAATACGGTAACATTTTGTTGAAGCACAGTACGTATCACTCCGCGAGGCTCCGCCTACGATAGCCGTAACGCTCCGACAATCCATCAAGCGCTGTGGCTTCGTAGCTCAGCAAAGTCGTACTGAAACATTTGACAGATTTTCGAGCGCCGCGCACATAAAATCGTTTCGAGGTCAGTAACACAACCAGAGTTCATACATAAGGCACACGGGATTATAAGGGGCTCTGTCTGATTTGAAGTGCGCCGTATTTTCCAAACAACACTGTAATAACGACGGCCCGCTAGCATGCTCTACCAAAAATAGTGCTTTGTTGTGTGTCTGACGGACGAAAGCTAAACCAGTTCCACACCAGTGAAGCTGCAGCATTTTTACAAACCAGTTCAGGTTCATCTGTTTCATTCAACGATCCGCTTTCGCTCTTCCCCTTCTCCGTCGCTGCCATGCTTTTTTCGCCACGTGCGTATGAAAACAAAGGCGCTGCGCATGCGCGTTTTACCCATATTCTATCGCCATATTTCATTTTCTTGTCGTTGCCCAACATTACACCGGTATTACTGTGAACGGTATGATATGGCCCAGCCCTAATTAAGAGCGATCTAACAGCAGAGCATGCTGGTCATTATGAGGTTTGTCATACACGCAGGAGGGGGCAGGTAATCCTAGAAGTTCACTGCAGCTACCTACGGTGGCGACAATGTCTGGCTGACGGCGGAGAGGATGAGAGAAAGGCAAAGAAATATTGAGAAGCGCTGGAGTGACGATAACAGCATGAAGAAAAACAAACTAAAAAAGAGTGACTGACTGGACAACTAAAATTGGGGGGGCATAAAGTCTGAAGGACCCGGAAACCCAATCCCTCCAACACCCCGGCTGTGTGGATCTCCCACCCGATGGACAGCAAGGGTCAAGTGAGCCCTGATTGGCTGTAGTCCAGCTGACGCCTTCACATTTAAAGACAAGAGCCTTTCTTCTCTGCTATCGACGGCTCAACATTTTACAAAACAAACCTCAATTGTGCGCTCGTGATGAGCCACATGTCGCACATATGTGCACTGGGCTTGTTGCAAGGACACAGCCTCTGGCAAATTGCTGTACTTATCCTTTGTAACGCTCCCAAATAAAGGCGCCACTGCAGCTTTATGTGTATATGCAAAGTTAGCTGCCTGATGGGTCAGTCACACTACGGTTAAAATGGGATGAAACTGGAAAAATTGGTGGTTTAATGGTGACTGATTGCAAATAGGTGACCACCTTCAATCTCAAGGAGATGTGGGGTGGGACAAGAAGCTACTTAGCTAGCAGTGCTAGTTATAACACGTTTATCATTTTCTTTGATATACAGCGCACGGTTAAAAGAAAATAAAACACACGAGTAAAAAAACTGAAGGAAGAGTTTGGCAGAGCACTAATGTCCACATTACTCCCAGAGGTGCCAACCAGTAACTCTGGTGTGAATGACATCACGTCCATGTTTGAGCTGTACTGATTGGCTGGTGTGAAACTGAAAGGCAGGAAAAGCTGCTGATTGTGGTATAATTTTTTTTAAAACTATTTGAGAAAATAAATCATCCCTTCGATCAGTTCAGCATTTAAAGACCGCTTGGCACGGACACAGCCTCAGGGCTGGACCAAAAACCAAACCCAGCCTTTGGGAGGTATCGCCCAGCAGTAAAGAAAAGATCTGATTAAAAAGGACAAAAACTTCATTAAACAGATTTAGTTAGAAACAGGCCAATTATTTCTCTTTAATGCAGGAAAATATGCACCACTTAATCCGAGCTTTCTCGATACAGCTGATTTTCCTGAGGAGCTCTGGAACAGCCTTTGTCCTTCCCTGGCTTTTTTCTTTTGATGCTCCTTTCCACCTCTCTGTCAATAAACTGTCAATAAACTACAAAGTCCCTGAGAAATGTCCCAGTCTGGGAAAAGAGACACTTTAGTCCAAACTCCTCTCTGTTGTTGATCAGAGAGCGAGCAGCCGGGATGGCTGGGACAGAGAAAAGAAGGGAAAGCATGCAAACGGCAGGTTCTTATAAAAGGAGAGAGAAGAAGCAGCAGAGAAACAAGAACCCGGCAAATTAGGAGCGTCTGCGAAACACAACAGAGGAGCAAAGAGGGCTTCGTTTAGGAGGACAGAACCATCGTCTGATCTCAGAAACAAATACAGAAATAAAGAAAAAAGGAAAGTCGGAGCACGGCTAGAGGCAGAAAGGGCGACTAGCAGAAAAGAGATGCACAGACACACACA
>NW_024582979.1:81675-88983 GCF_018398535.1 Haplochromis burtoni | reverse complement strand
CACACACACACACACACACACACACACACACACACACACACACAAAGGGCTGTGTAGGAGGAATTTGGTGGACAGATGTTTGTGTCTGAATTAATAGAGGACAGTTCCCCTTTGAGTAGAACAAAGTTTGTGTTTGCTCATCAGGAGGACAACAGCCTTTGAAAGACTGCCCAAACACACGCACACACGCAGCTTTTATCTGTGTGTGTGTGTGAGAGAGAGAGTCTCCTCATTTGAAAACCTCCAGTAATATTAGAGAGTTTATAGAAAAATACAGCAGAGCTGACCAATCACAGCTCTGAAGTCTCAGGGTGATGTTTGTGTAGCAGCAGTTTGTGATGGGCCTTCATGTCAGCTTCTCTCCAGCATCTTAATCCAAGACTGTAACAGAGACATATACTCTCCATAGAACAACACTGTTCAAACCAACAGTGACAAAAACTAAAGAATAAAAACTACAGTGACAGAAGAGAATCAATTGTAAAGACTAAACAGAAAATAGATGACTACAGTAACTCCATCATCATTTCATCTTCATTCCTTACGCTTAAAAGCTCATGTGACTGATGTTAATGTGCTGATCTATTGACTGTAAACGTGTAGTTTAAAACACTGCTCAAAATCATATCTAGTAATAATTCAGCTTTTAGCGTATGATTTATAGGCAGGTCATTGTTTACCAGCATAGATGGATGTAAATAACAATCACAAACAAAGCTCATAATGACATGAACCCTACTAACCATCAGATCCTAACGTACACGTCCCTATTGCATTTCTGATGGTTCCAAATTGCTGAGACATTTTTAATTCATAACATAAGTTACATGGTTTGTAAAATACAGTAAAATAACAGTGCTTTTAAAAGAACGGCGAGGACGACGTCGGAGCATTTTAACACGGACAGGCCTAAAGACAGAAACAGCGATCAAACTGTGATCACATCCATGTGTCACATTTCTTCAGGGGCCTCTGAGGGCAGGACATTGGACGGCCTTGAGGAGGAAAAAGAGGACAAAAAAAAAAAAGCCCTGACAATTTTTTTGCACTGTTGCAAAAGCAGGAGGTGGTGTGAGATCACATCCTGCTGTTATAAACCTTTTGGCAGAGGTGAAGGTGTGGGGATGTGAAAAATGAAACAAGCTGTGAGAAAGGAGGGTGGAAATGCTTCAGTGGGAGAGAAGTGGAAGAAAGAGGTGTCACCGCTGGTCGCGGCTGAAAGGCAGACAGAGACAACCTGGAAACCTGTTGATGACATCGACAGCTGTGCTGTGCTGTGCTCTGAGAAGCTTCATGCCGCCCTCCTTATCTCAAACAGCTGAGCTGAATAAACGAGCTACACTCCACAGAACATCTATAACACGCCCGTGTTTCTCCCACACTGGTTTCCATCAAGTGTTCACATCTTCCCCGCTGTAGTTTTGTTTGCGTCTGACTGGGAGCTTATCCAGCAAGGACTGCCACAGAACATATTTCTAGTAGCAACAGTCTGTTTTCCTGCTGTTGGCATGTTATTTGTCCCAGATGCAACCACCGCAAATATGCAGACTTCTGAATGTGTCATTGCAAGAGCTCACTCTGCTCACCCTGCCTGAAAAGGGGCATCGGTCTGTGCACACAGCAATTACTAACATGTTTTTGAAAAATGTTCATTATTAATTCTTTCGATTTTCGTAAACATGTTTATTTTCATCCTTCTGTCACTGCTATGTTACCTTCTCCATCCTCTTCAGCTTGTTTAATGTGCATCGCCTTCAAACCCCAAGCAGAGGAGTCAGAACCCCAAATACATTTTTAAAAGTATTTAATAAATGTGATGCTAATAAATATTTATAAGATTAAGGCAGCATGGTGGCACGGTGGTTAGCACTGTTGCCGCACAGCAAGAAGGTCCTGAGTTCAATTCCACCATCAGGCCGGGGTCTTTCTGTGTGGAGTTTGCATGTTCTCCCCGTGTTTGCGTGGGTTCTCTCCGGGTACTCCGGCTTCCTCCCACCGTCCAAAGACATGCAGCTTGTGGGGATAGGTTAATTGGATAATCCAAATTGTCACTAGGTGTGAATGTGTGAATGAATGTGAGTGTGAATGGTTGTCTGTCCCTGTGTGTTGGCCCTGCGACAGACTGGCGACCTGTCCAGGGTGTACCCCGCCTCTCGCCCTATGACAGCTGGGATAGGCTCCAGCGCCCCCCGCGACCCTGAAAAGGCTAAGCGGAAGCAGATGGATGGATCTCTTTATAGTTGTTACGGAATATATATTCTTAGTGCTTATTTTTTTAATATATTGTTTTATGTATTTTAATAATAAAGGCCTCTATGAAGCAAGGCCAGCTGTGAGAGAGAACGAGGTCAGAGGGTGATAGGTCGCCTTAGCAACAGCTTAAGTTAGGGGACGTTTAAGAAACAGGAAGTTTAGTGCAGAGCTGCAGAGGCAATATTAAGGACAGGAAACCAGAACTAGGTAACACCCACACACACACACACACACACACACACACACACACACACACACACACACACACACACAAGGCCAGGAGGAGTTGTTTTGATCGAAGCTGTGTGCGACGTATAAGTGAACTATATACACGCGTTTAGCTTGTAATGCTTTTAGACCGGTGGGTGCTTCCTAGTGTCCGCAGCTCTGCTTTTCCGGAAATGAAGAATAAAGATGATTTTGAGCTTTGACCACACCGAGTTGGGTTTTCTCTGTTCAATACTGGGATAAAAGAATCGGGTGTAATATAGTCCTGCTAATTGTGGTAAGCTATTTTTGTGTAAAAGCATGTTGAGGCAATGTTAGCTTTGCTTTGGTAGTGAATCAGAAAAAAGTCGTCTTCATAAAGTCGGAGTTCAGATTTTCTTATAAACTATAAAATGAAAAAGTGAGGGAACATTTAAAACAACCAACTGTTCAAACACAGTCGGCTAGTAAGAAAGCAACGCAGCTATACTGTGCAACATGCTGTGAGCAACAAACAAAACCGCTTCCTGCCGTGCTCGGCTTTGGCACAGTGTGTCCCACACTGCAATTTGTTGAGCTACACAGAGGACACTTTAGTTTTTATGGCCTTGTCCCTTTCATACAGCAGCGGGAGGAACGCTCTGCTGTGAGAACACGCCCCTGGCACGTCACCGCGGTGCCTGAAACAAAGATCCTGGTGCCAAAGCAAACGAAGTGACTTCATCCTGTGTCATCCAACTGAAGGACAAGGGAGCGCTTGGAGGGCCCTCTGAGGTTTGAGGGCTGTGCAGAGCTGGGTAGGAGAGAGCCGAAGTGGACACAGTTCTGGCTCAGATAGTGCTGTGTGCAGAATCACAATCAGAGGACTTTGCATGCATGCTCACACACGCTCTCATGTTGTCCTCTTCACATCCCTCTCATTACCCGTCTCCTCATTTGTCTCGCAGCTTATTTTTCCATGACCTGAGTCAACAGGACCAAACAAAGACACCGTGTGTGAAGCAGCTGTAAGACAGCTGATTGATGATTTGATGTATTTTACGTTTCTCTTTCTCAAATGACATTTCAGTAAATCTTGATTTAGCTGATCTAACTTAATATTTAAAGGTATTTAATGGTGTGAGTGTATTTTTTAAGCACTCTAGGCTGTTGTGTTTTCATGGCTGATTGTTTTCAGTTCACTGGACTGTACCACTGAGGGCGGGAAGCGGGGGGTAATTTTGTCATAGTTTTTTTTAAATCTCAACAAATCGTAACCGTTTAAATTGATGTTACTGATTCTTGTCTTTAATATGAATTTGACAAACTCAACACTCCAGGAGCCATTGATGTAAGAACCTGTACAGATACACTGCACACAACACAAATGTCCAAAGTAAAGTGCTTTAAAAAAGACGCTCACACACTAAAGACAAAGAAAGATTTTTAGTTGTGCACGCACAGCTGCTGCCAGATACGTTTAAAGACAAGCACCCAGGGCAAAGGTGGGTCTAATTTACAGCTGCAGTGTTTAAATGCTGACTAAAGAATCCGATGAACGCACTACATGGACCACACGCCTACAAAGCTGCAAGGTTTGTGAATGCATGTGTCATCTTAGATTTCTGTTAAATAAACAAAGAACACCTCTGATCTGCTCATCTGTACAAGAGTCACTACAGCAGATAGCTTCTAGTGCTGGGCCATATCATACCGTTCACAGTAATACCGGTGTAATGTTGGGCAACGACAAGAAAATGAAATATGGCGATAGAATATGGGTAAAACGCACATGCGCAGTGCCTTTATTTTCATATGCACACGGGAGAAAAAGCATGGCGGCGACGGAGAAGGGGAAGAGCGAAAGCAGATCGTTGAATGAAATGGATGAACCTGAACTGGTTTGTAAAAATGCTGCAGCTTCACCCGAGAATACAATGTTGGTTTTCACTTTAAGTGATAACGCTGAACCAAAAGTAACAAGCCTGTATTAAAAACAGCAGAAAGTACAGAAGTTTGTGTAAATAAGAAGTTGTCAGAAAAATAAATAATAAAGTACAGATTATAGTGTGAGGTGTGAAACTGGGTGTGGGTCCCAATCAGCCAGAGTTTCGGGTGAGTTCATTGTGAAACCTGGCCCCACCTTATCATGTGATTCCTGAGGTCAGATGGCCCAGGATGTGAGTGGGCGTTAAGGCGTCTGGGGAGGATCTCAAAACTGGATTATAGATGGCAGAGAGTTGGTGTCGTAAACCCCGCCTCTGTTCAAAGATGGTCGCTCACAGTGGACATAGATGCTTCTTTCACTCCTCTTTCAAACCATCTGTCCTCTCTGTCCAAAATGTGAACATTGGCATCCTCAAAGAGTGACCTTTGACCTTTAGATGCAGATGGACTGCTGAGTCTTGTCCTGTGGAGGTGGCTCTTCTGTGTTGTGCCATGCGCTTGTGAAGTGGCTGTTTGGTCTCTCCAATGTAGAGGTCTGGGCATTCCTCGCTGCACTGTACAGCATACACCACATTGTTAAGTCTGTGTTTTCTTTGCAAGCTCCTTTGACTACGATGACCTGGATGACTGAGAACCTTCACAGACATAGACGCAACAGTTTTGATCATGGCACAAGGACTGTTACAGATGAACCTGCATACTGGGTTTTGCTGGGTAATGTGACCAAGATACAGCCAAGATAAGATAGACTTCTCCTCTTCAGCTGCCCAAAAAAAGGCTCTTGATCAAAACATAAACAGACCATCTGTAGTGACAGGTAAAAGGAGCGTCCTCAAAACAGAAAAATCCCACCTGCTACTGTGGAGGAGTTGTCACTGCTATAATGCTTAATGTTTTATCTAGGGGTCTAGATTTATGCCTGTAGTGCACTGCCGTGTAAATAATTTGCATTTACTGAATATGTACTGACTGAGTCCTGCTGTTCAAAAGTTGAATAAAGAAACAAACTAATTTTTGCCTCTTTTTTATTAAATTAAAACCACTTTATAGAACATCACATCAGTTACAATGATGATGTCATTTATAGTTTACAAATGACAAAATGTTTACACAAAATCATGAGTGTTTACATGATATCACCCACTACTAACATTACTTTATTTACTGTATCTTTTGAAAAAATACAGCAATTTTAACAGCACAAGACTTAAGAATATTTAACAGGAGCAGGTTTCATTTTCCCTGGTTTTATTATCACACTGTTCACCAAACGCAGCAAACCTTCACCATCTTATCCAGGAGGGTCACCTCTTCACCCTCACATGGAAGAAGTAATCTGATTGGCATGGTGGTATGTTTGAAGCAGGTCCCTTGTGTAGCGCTGGAACCCAGTCACGATGTTTCATCCATTTCATCGGCTGGTTTGCTGCAATAATGCCAAATAATTAGCAACTCTATAAATAGAAGGTAGTTCTGCAAAATCACTCAGTAGGATGTTTGTTCTAATTTGCTATGAGCTCAGAGCGCATCGAAAATGAAACTAATAGGCTATAAAGAGTGATATGAACATATTTAGAACTTACCGGAATGAAAATGTCTGGAGCACCAACAGATATTTGGAGATGGAAGAGAGCTGCACGTCAGCTCGTCTCACAGCTGCTCTCCAGGCTGGACGCCTTCGTTTGGTAACATCGATACACGAGCTGCCTCATGTCGCTTCCAGGTTGACCATGGCTAGGCTTTCGCTCCTTTTTCACTTAGACCCCCAAAATGGCGGATCGGGCCAAAATTCTTTCCACGCCCACCCCCGTGACATCACGCTCCAAAGCCCACTACAATTTGCATACAGGCCTCGTAGAGGTGTTGATGATGCAGTGGTCACTCTGTTGAACTTCCTTTATCGCCATCTTGATGGCGCCAAAGCTCATGCTCGGCTCTTATTTATTGATTTTTCTTCAGCTTTTAATACTATCCAGCCACATCTTTTAGTTGATAAGCTTCTTAACCAGTTTAAACTTGATTTTAATCTCGTTGGTTGGATTTTAGACTTTTTAACTGACAGATCTCAGTGTGTGAGAGTAACGGTTGTTTTTCCAAACAGCTGAACTCTTCTACTGGCTCACCAGCAAGGTTGTTGTCTCTCTCCTCTACTGTATATTTTGTACACTAATGACTGTCGCAGTCACACAGGCCAACAGGCATTTCATTAAATACGCAGATGACACAGTCATTGTAAGCCTCCTTCATGGTGAAGAGGATTCCCATGGGCCTGTTGTGGATGAGTTTGTTTCGTGGTGTGATCAGTCCTTCTTAATGATTAACACCTTGAAAACCAAGGACATGGTTATTGACTTCAGGAAGTCATCCCCCCATCCTGCGCTAACAGTGGTAAATGGTGCAGCCATTGAACTGGTGGACAGTTATAAGTATTTGGGGGTTGTTCTTGATAAGACCTCTGTCCTTTGAGTCACATCTTGCTGCTACAGTGAAAAAGGCTTCAACAAAGACTGTACTTTTTAAGGAGGTTGAGAGGTTTTAATGTTTCATCTGAAATGATGACTCTTTTTTATAAAAGTTTTATTGAATCTGTTTTAACCTTCTGTATCATTGCTTGGTACGGTAATATGTCCCTGAATAATAAGACCAGACTTAACAACCTGGTTAAAGTGGCTGGCAAGATTTCAGGGAGGTCTCAGGTCCAGCTTGTGGACTTTTATAACAGGCAGGTGCTGAGGAAGGCAACCTCTGTCCTGTTGTGTTCAGATCATCCTCTCTTTAATGATTTTCAACTGCTTCCATCAGGTCGTCGTTATAAAGTGCCTGCAGTGAAGACAAAGAGTAGATTCATTTCATGGTCCATAATGTGCTGAGGACATGTTGTCTTGTACCTAGTGCTATTATCATAGTTAATAACACTAAACC
>NW_024582979.1:51709-54586 GCF_018398535.1 Haplochromis burtoni | reverse complement strand
ATAAGTGTTGTTGCCATTGCACACTGCACTTTTTGATGAAAAATCTAGGTTGTTTTATCAGGCTTATATTATATTATCTTGGTGAGTGTATGTGATGTGTTGGTTGTCTGTTTGCTTGTTTGTACGGACACACTGCAAATCAATTTCCCGTTAGGGACAATAAAGTTACCATTGACCAATCTCATAGGCCGTTTTGGCATTTCATCAGAAAAGTAACAAAAAACATCCAAAACGGACAGAACTACGAAAATCAAATCACTCGTTCAACTCTAGATACGTTAAGTCAACATTCGGCCATAATGGAATAAACAAAAACAACAATATTCAATAAATAAAACTAGTAATTGCACTTACTGTCGCTAGCCTAGCATTAGCTTACCGGTGTTTTAGGATGTGCGATCGCGGCTCCGCATTTTCATTAATTGTGACAAAACAAAACAAACAAACAACTCTCCGTTGAGTCGATTGTGAGGTGGTGTAAAGATGAATGAATCGGCCGGGTTATTGCACGCTGTCAACTGGTCTGTAGTGTAAAATTTGTCGATATCTGACAAGTACGCCAACCACAGGGACAACAGCAGCCAGAGGAGCAGGGAACATGCAGCTGATTGACCCGGAACTTATACAGGGTTCCGTCCCGCCACAATAAAGGGACTGGCGGAAGTGGGGTCAGAAGTTACCGTGGTTACACAAGGTAGAGGCACCGTTCCAATGCAGGGGTTCGTCAAAAAAACTGAGTCACAGCTTCACAGGAACTAAATGGGACAACTCCCAAAATTCCTACCTTTTCGCAATTGTGAAAATGTTCCCTTTGAACTGCTGAAGACACTGTGTTGATTCAGTGGCAGGATCCTTCCCCCTAAGTCGCTATTTGCTTTAGCGGCGATGACACAAGGGGAGGAATTTGAGCAATGCGTGAGCATCGTAGACTCCTTTCCTCTGAGTGAAAACCATCTCCAGACAGACAAGTCGGCACTCAAGTCTTTATTCCCGCTTTGGTTGCGGGTCAGCCAGTCCCCGACTGACACAGTCAACATTTGTGTTCCTGCATTGTGTAAGACAGACGTGCTCAAACTAGGACTGTTCACTAATTCTGGTCACCACCTAAAACTGAACTCAAAGCCCTTTATACATGCCTCATTCACACATTCATACAAGCACTTTTCTTCCTATCCAACATTCACACACCAATGAAGGCGTCAGGAGCAATTCAGGATTCGATATCTCGCTAAATGTTACCCAAGGATGCTTTGGCAGGTACACTGTCCCCTCCACTTTATTTAGAATATAAGACAAAAATAATCAGGCCCCATCTTATCTTAATGACCTTGTAGTACCATATCACCCTATTAGAGCACTTCGCTCTCGCTCTGCAGGCCTACTTGTTGTTCCTAGAGTATTTAAAAGTAGAATGGGAGGCAGAGCCTTCAGTTTTCAGGCCCCTCTTCTGTGGAACCAGCTTCCAGTTTGGATTCGAGGAGACAGACACTATCTCTACTTTCAAGATTAGGCTTAAACTTTCCTTTTTGCTAAAGCATATAGTTAGGGCTGGACCAGGTGACCCTGAATCCTCCCTTAGTTATGCTGCAATAGACGTAGGCTGCCGGGGGATTCCCATGATGCATTGAGTTTTTCCTTTCCAGTCACCTTTCTCACTCACTATGTGTTAACAGACCTCTCTGCATTGAATCATATCTGTTATTAATCTCTGTCTCTCTTCCACAGCATGTCTTTATCCTGTCTTCCTTCTCTCACCCCAACCAATCACAGCAGATGGCCCCGCCCCTCCCTGAGCCTGGTTCTGTTGGAGGTTTCTTCCTGTTAAAAGGGAGTTTTTCCTTCCCACTGTTTTTCCTCTGTATCTATTATTGCAAGGTCTACTGTACAATATAAAGCGCCTTGAGGTGGCTGTTGTTGTGATTTGGTGCTATATAAATAAAATTTAATTGAAAATTAATTATTTCACATTGATCAGCTTTAAAGAAAGGGATAGATCCACACTCACAGGCTGCTTTCTAACCATTTAGTCGTAATTTTATTCACAATCACTTTGGGCCCAAAAAGGATGAATGCTGATCTTCGTGAGCGGTGCTTAACCACAGGCTACCAGTTGGACTGAACTTGTTCCGGAGGAACTCGTCTAAAGTACACCTGGCTCTTTCTTTATTTTCACAGATGATGTAAATGAGTAAGAGGATTCCAGCAAGCTTACTGGGTTATTTGGCACAAATGAAGGTTTTAAGTTTTAAGTTGTCCCGTCAGTGTGCTGCTTTCAAGCATAAAATGAAGAGCATGAAATGCTCGAGTACACTCTCTTCTCTGTGCGATGGGACAGACTCAAACCCGAGTAGCCTTTCTGAAAATGTCGCCTTCTCACAATAAGGATCAATGCAACGATTGGCACTTTGCAATTTTCACTCAGTCTCCCTTTCTCCTTGGCTGATGTTTTCCACGGGCAGGTCAATAAGTAGGCTTTGCAGGGACACTCTGTTTCACAACTACTCCAAAGTCAAGGAAGAGAGAAGCGCGGCAGGCTGTGCAAGCAGATTAGTAATTTCTGCAGCTTATGGATGCCAGCCAAGAAGCATCTAGCCTCTCTCCACTTGTGACTTTTTTCAGCTGTTCGATCCATGCCACATATGGAAATTACTTCTGAAAGTCACACAGGGCACCACACGGGACCAGGAATCTTTTAAATGGCAACAACATTAAAAGAAGAAGAAATGATTAAGTCTGAATCAAATGACATGCGGATATCAACATGGGAGATCTCCAGCGATGAAAGCAGCGGTGGAGAGCGAGACAGGAAAGGGAAGAGCGAGACCAAAACAGGCTATGGTGATGAAACACGTTCAGTGAACACAGGATGGGGGGGGG
>NW_024582979.1:50526-51689 GCF_018398535.1 Haplochromis burtoni | reverse complement strand
TTACACGCTCTGAATACTTTGACCAGCGTGCTAGGGGTAGGAGCCACAGATGAATACCCACATGTATTGTATTGCAAAGTACAACAACAATAAAGCCCTTCTGATTCCGATTCTGACATGAACAGGCAAGCACGTACTCACCCACAGACACACCTGCCACCACACTGTGGGTGGAACATTTATTCTAACACAGATAAACAGCAAGCTGGGATTCAGAGATCACAAAAGTGCCATTTCTATCAAAAGCATGTGCTCGAGGAGAGACAAAGAAACAGATTCCTTTTAACTGGGTAAAAGTTACCCAGTTCATACCTTTGTTTTCATACTGCACAACTTTCATGACATTTTCTGAACTTTTCATTTATGCATTAGGTGCCAGATTACGGTATCAGTGAGAGGGAACGGTCACGCTCAGCTCGCCGTATACAACGATCAGGTATAACATTTTGAGCACTGATAACTAGTTTTATTTATGTGACCTATCTCTTCATCATGGCACCTGTTAGTGGGTGGGATATATTTGAGACCAAGTCAATATTTTTATCCTCAAAGTTGACGTGTTGGGTTAGGTTTAGGTGTTGGAAGCAGGAAAAATGGGCAAACATGAGGGTTTAAGTGACTTTGACAGGCAGATGAGCTTTAAATGGGTAACCTGCGGTATGTTTTTTAAGGGTAACCTTACCTTTTAACCTCTGGCAGTTCACCACTTTTACCTTTGTACCCTTTTAAGCTATTCATTCGTCTGAATGACTTGAATTGCAATAAATAACTGGAAAAATTGGGGTGTGGTAATACTTTTGACCACTAGTGTGTATTATTATACGGACTTTGCCTCTTTGGATTTTTAGTTCTTTCAAAGGTGACAGAACGAGACTGCAGATAAAAGTGGCAGAAATTAGTTTTCTCTGAATGGTGGATGGGCTCTCCAGCACAGGGCGAGGAGTTCAGCCATTCAACAGAGGCTTCACATTGAACGGAGCCAGCTGAGGCAGTAGCCTCCTGGGTAAAGGTGTTCAGGAAGAGGCCTGCGAGTAGACCCAGGACTCACTGGAGACATCATCTCTCTTGACTGTCCTTTTAACGCCTCAGTGTTTCCTGGATAAGCTGAAACTTTCAAACAATGTGCATCATTCATAATCAATCAATCAATCAATCAATCAATC
>NW_024582979.1:0-22574 GCF_018398535.1 Haplochromis burtoni | reverse complement strand
CAAAGTTTATTTGTGGGAAAGACTTTGCCTGTTTCAGTTGTTCTGTGAGCTCTTTTCCTACCACGGTTATAAGTGTTATTATCCCTGCATCCAAACCTAATGTCTTGGCTCCAGCAAACACTCAGAATAAAGTAACATGTAGTTAGCTGAAAGATTATCACAACACTGATTTTAATCTGCTGTCAGATTTTATGTTATGTTGAATTAATGTGCTTTGTGTGCTCCTTGGACAGGTGATCTGAGGTACAGTGTGTCCTGCAGATTTGAATGGCAGGCTTCAAGTTCATTTAGGTTAAATGTTTAATAGAGTTGGGAACTAAAATGCAGAGTTGTTTTTTTAAATAACTGTACTCCAGCTGTTACTGGCACCTCATGTCTCCACCCAGAGTGGGAGCAGTGACAGAAACAGCATGTTTTATGGTAGCGCCTAACACCTTTTCTTTACCCCAGGGTATTCAGTATTTACCAGTGTGTGTATTTTTTTCACTGCTGTTGCTGGTTTGCACTGCATTATCTATAAATATCACTTGGCAGTCCAACAGTAGGTCTATTACCGTGTTTTCTGTCGGTGCTACGTTGGAGTTGTTTTTCATTGAGATTTTTGTTCTCGTGCCAGTTACTTGGTCTTCCCATTTTCCCCCAAACAAATTGCTTTTACTGGAAACATAAAATATGTAATTTCCTGCAAACTTAGCAGACATAAATGTTTGCACCAGAACATGTCTTTAATAAAAGCAACATATGTTGGAATACACTTTTTATTGTCATGTGGGAAGATGGGGTCGCTTGATATAGAAGCAAAAGAAATGACCATCAAAATATGGATCGATATTTTTCAGATCTTCCTTTTTAGTTAATTAAATCATTCCTTTCCATAGAAAAAGGACCAGTCTGTTTTTTGCTGTCTTCTTTGGAAGCCAAAGCCTTTCTGCAACATGTGGCTTACAGCCAGAGAGCTGCCTGTGTGAATGCATCAGAGTCCCTGCATGCACAGATGGATGCACACATCCAGCTGTAGGCCCGAGTACCCCTGTCACCAAGCGCAGTCTCACTCAATTCATCGGATGTCCTCTGCTGTCAAGAGCATTCAGCTGCATTGTGTATGTGTGTGTGAGACAATACGTGATTGTCTAGCTGTCCTTGTAGTTTCTGAACACACTTACAGGTATGCCTTTTTCTAAGTTTGACTTGCAGGGTTGAAGCTTGTTAACGTCGATCTGGTCTTTTGTTCATTTGTATTGTTTTCAGATCGGCGACAAACCTGCACGACTACTTTCTGAGTGCATGAGCAGCACGCAAGTGTTTCTGAAAGATCAGAGGTCAAGGATTAGATTAAGTCATGGGCCATATAGGACATGTTAAAGTGTAGAGTTAGTGGAGGTGAATATCAGGTAATGTAGCGCAGTGCACACACATGCCACCAGAGGGCAGTATCGAGTCTTCAACAAGGAGCTGAGCTCAGTGAGCTGTGAAAAAAGCTACTGCGAGTAAGAAACTAAGTTTAAGTTTTGAAAGAGGGTAACATTATTAACTAGGATTCAGTTCAGCTCACTGACATGTCAACGGCTGTTACAGCAGCTATTGTTTACAGGTCATCCAGCAATATTGTATGGAAGAAGACAGCGGTATCCCTAGCCCTTAATGTCCTAAATGTTGAAGAAAATGCTCAGTGTGGCTAACATTAGCACCGTAGTGTGGTTTAGCCAGTTTATACTACGATTATTCCCTTTTTATCAGTTCATCTATAGGCTCATTCATTTTTGCTGAATGTCAGAAAACTGGTGTAATGTTTCAGAATCTGAAACCTAAAGATACTTTGTTTCTAATGTAATAAAAGCAAAAAGATTGCAACTTTAGATAGTCTAAAAATGTAATGAATGATATACTTTTCAGTATTAAATCTGACCATTTAATCACTCTGTTACTCTATTGTCTCAGCTTTAGTTTGACTAGCTTTAATTTACTCACCGAAGGACTCAAAAACAACACATTTCGGTACGCTGTATACTGTGTATATTGTTGACCTTGAATCTTGCTCTGCTGCTGTACTGCTCTGGAGTTGAATTTTCACAGAAGCATCTTTTCCACTTGTTACTGAACCGCTTCATATTCTGTGAGCAATATCTGGTGTTGTCCTTTTTCTGCTTAGTTAGTGCTGTTGTGTGTTTTTGGAAAACTACCACTCAGAATTTTATTAATCGTGAAGTGGTGCAGCACGTGGACAGGAAGGGCCCATCAAATTTGGATGCATCTGGATTACTTTCTCTAAAACTGCTGAGTATGCATCGGCCTTGGCAGTGTCTGCACTTTGAGTTTCCTTCTAGTTACGCCTGCATTTGCTGTCATATTGCCACTGATTGACAATAAATATGATAGATGTGCTATTACTCGAGACCTTAAATGCATTTTGTAAAAGACCCTTAAAGGAGCCATGCACCCAAATGGCCAAAAAGTGATCTGCTTTGCTTTCTGTGTTGCCTGGATGCACTAAAATTCCCACTTTAAAAAACTGTGATAAAGACACAGTGACGTGTTGCACAGACTGTTCTGCCATATCTCTGTCTCCTCATATATACACAGATCTAGAGCAGGGCGATATGACCAAAAATATTTATCACGATATACATTTGAAAATTTGCGATAACGATATAACTGACGATATAATTGACACGAGACAAAATACTTTACAACTCCACAACTTTATTAGTGCAAAAAACCCATCAATGTATTTTCACTTAAACAAGCAGCTGTTTTTTGCATTAAAGTTATATAAAATGTAACAGTGCAAATGCAAATTCCTCGCTGACAGTTTAACCAAAAGGCATTTCCAGTGGAAACTGGCCGACATATCCTCAGCATAACCATGTATAATATCCACAACACTTAAAAAGAGGTTATACACACACAATACGGTAACATTATGTTGAAGCACAGTACGTATCACTCCGCGAGGCTCCGCCTACGATAGCCGTAATGCTCCGACAATCCATCAAGCGGTGCGGCTTCGTAGCTTAGCAAAGTCGTACTGAAACATTTGACAGATTTTCGAGCGCCGTGCACATAAAATCGTTTCGAGGTCAGTAAACACAACCAGAGTTCATACATAAGGCACACGGGATTATAAGGGGCTCTGTCGACTTTCAGAAAAATCAAAGGATTGATTTTAAGTGCGCCGTATTTTCCAAACAACACGGTAATAACGACGGCCCGCTAGCATGCGCTACCAAAAATAGTGCTTTGTTGTGTATCTGACGGACGAAAGCTAAACCAGTTCCACACCAGTGAAGCTGCAGCATTTTTACAAACCAGTTCAGGTTCATCGTTTCATTCAACGATCCGCTTTCGCTCTTCTCATTCTCCAAAAATGCCATGTGCGTACAAAAACAAAGGCGCTGCGCATTTTACCCATATTCTATCGCCATATTTCATTTTCTTATCGTTGCCCAACATTACACCGGTATTACCAGATCTAGGAATTATTGCAAAATATTCTTCACAGGCGTCTGTTGGTCATGTTGTTTTGTTCTTACTGTGCAGAAATGCAGTTTACTCTCTGTCCCATTTGGGTGCACTTGTGTCTGGCCTCTGTCAGCTGTCAGCAGCAGTGATCCTGCCTGAGCTCTGTGCCATCCCAGCAGGTTTACAGACCTCTGCAGACTTGCTGCTTCACTCGGTGGCCTAACTGTGATTTCTGGACTCGATGTTGTTTGGGTCGAGCACGTTCTCGTTTGTTAATCGCTTCAGGTTAATGTTGTGGAATTCTGTGACACCAACGTGTTGAGTGTGATTTACACCCAATTTAAAACTTGATAATGTGCTGATTTAGTATTTGGACTCCACAAACTATATCACTTTCCACACTACCTACATAAACTGGCTGGCTTAGCTCCTGTATTCACATCTGTGTCGTGTTTTGCTGTTTGGCCTTCCCAGAAAGCTGGAGCATAATCGACTGTAGGTTCAGCATTGCTTAATAGCTTAATAACAAGCAGTTATTTCTCCCGATTCTCCTGAATCTGTCAAATAATTGCTTATTATTGTAGCGCACTATCACGCGCACTTCTTCTTCCCATACACCTCCATCACACCCTTCCTCCTCCCATCCTCTCAGAATCACAGAATCAGTGCTGGCTTTGTTTTTCTAATAATCACTTAGGCCTAAATCACAAAGGTGGAAGGTCACTACAACTTCCCCTGTGGGGTTGATTTAAGTGGCCCTTAGCCCGGCTACAGTAGCTAATCACAGGGATTTATAGAGTGCATCGCGGAGAGGCCGGACAAACCTAGGGAAATTTGGTGGCACCCTGCTGCAGGTGTTACAAGCCTCTTTTCTTCCTGCCGTCTTTCCTCCCCCTCCCCTTCTATTCCAGCTGCTGATGGTAGGCAGCTGCTTGTTCTTCACTTACTGGGGCTCTGTTGGTGGAACATGATGCTGGCAGCACCCTCCTCCTCATCCTGTTGCTGGTCATTCCCGTGTCCGGAAAGTCCTCCACATAAAGCTTTCATAATTACATTGATCTTGAGGGGGTCTTTTACGACCTGCTGACGCATTCAATCACATTTCGGCATGGCCCTTGTTAAGGGCGGCTTTTCCCCTTCTTTTTAAAGCATATTCCAAGTTCACGTCCAACCGTTTGTACTTCTTATGTTTCTGATAATTGGGATTTTTCACATGGGCCTGAAGGAGAAGGATAAAAATTAGAGGATGAGCCCTGTGGATGGACGGGGAGCAGGGTCGTTGCTTAGCTGAGAGGAAGGCTGTCAAAAAAACAAAACTGCAGAGGCGTGTAATACAAGATCCAGATGTTGAAACCCTCCAGCAAACAGCCCGCCCCACCGTGTTCATGTCTCCTGTACATAATCGTAAGTCTCGATTACATTGCACTGACAGCATCTCAGCACTCTTTGGTATCACTTGTTTTCTCAACATCATCTGTGGAGCTGCTCTGTTTTGCTTCCAGGCTTAACTACAGGAAGTGTTTTTAGGCTCCAATGCCCCCCCCCCCCAACCCCCCCCCCCCCCCCCCCGCCCCATTGAATTTCCCCCCGATCACGTCGTCGGTCTGGTTTGAGTGAGCACAACAGCGGGTCAGAGCTAATGAGCTCGCTGGGATCTAAGAGCAATGCCATCTATAGGCATTCACCCCCAGCCTGTGCCAAATGCCGAGCACTGAGAAGCCTTGATACGGGGGGGGGGGGCTGTAACAGAAGAAGATCTTAAAAGGGGCTTTTTGGGAGAATTGAAATCACATTGTTGTTGTTGGCCTCAAGAAATGCCAAATAAATCCAGATAAAATTTGGATGAACCGCTCCCAAGAAGTCAAGGTGAGCAAATTCTTTCTCCGCTTCCCTTCTCCTGCCTTCACTTTTACCCTTCCCCCATTTCTTCCCCCAGTCCCCGTTTTCCGAGAGTAACCTTTGCCATGACAGGTCAGAGCTGTGTTTCCAACAGGATGACCTTCGGTAATGAGAGGGCAAGTTAGAGACTGACCTGGAAGCGCATTGTTCATCCATCCTGGGAACACAAACAGTAATAGTGCGAAGGCACACAGGAACAGCTGCACGGCTGCAATGTCGCATTCTCCGGCCTGTTCTTTCACCCATCCATCATTTCACTGCAGAAACATATAAACAAGAAGCACATCTCCTTTACTCATGTGACATCAGAGGGCTGTTTCTGTCTGCCTGACTGTTGAGAGCATGCTGCTGCCCGCGGGTATATCAGCACTTTCAGGCACAACACTGTTGGCTTCATTATCCTCATAGAAAAAGTGTTCTGACCAACCAAAGCCATTTCAGCCGGCACCAATATGATAACAATAAACCATAAGATAAGCTGGGTGTCGTGGGGCCAATAAGAAGTATGTCAGGACAGTTATTTGGTGAGTTGCTGGGGCTTTCAAGTCAGTGACTATGTCCCAGTTAACCCAGTAAGGACTGCACCTATAAATCAGAAATGCTAAAATATACTCGTTCTTCCTGTTTTCATGAGCCAGCTCTGTTTTTATGGGTTTTTCCCTGTAAACATGAAGATGCTACAGGCCAGTCTAACATGAAGCTCGAACCGTTCTTACACACAGCGAGCAGCTGCGGGACGGGGCTGATACACAGATGGTGAACTCAGATGTTTTCCTGGCGTTCACGGCATCAGCGCTTGTTACTGTAATCATGATGCAAAACTGATGTAAAGCCAACAAGGGTCCTTTTATTGGAGCACCTGTTCGACAAGTTTAAGCATGAAGGAAAGTCTTCAGCTGCACTCGTCCTTGGTGGTTTGTGTCACGTGATGGAGATAAAGTAAAAGCTGTGTTTATGCAGAAACCGTTAGTGTAGTTTGATACGGGCTTTTAACCCCGACAGCTGACAGCAGCTCTACTTTCTGTGGCGGAGACATATCGACTCATTACTGCTAATTCTAAAAGGCACAGAGAGCTTAAACATCGGAGAAGACGTTCATTGTAATGACTCAGAGAAGTGGACGAGGTCTCGCAGACTCCCTCAGTACAGCATCCAGCTATAAGAATTTACCCCTCTCATCTGTGATGGAGCGTAAACCATCCATAGAGGCAAAGCTATTTTTTTGTATCGCGTAAGTTTTCCATCTTAACACAGGAGTCTGTGGGCATTGATACACCAATCAGTCATAACATTATGGCCACCTGTGGTCTCCTCACGTCGAGGCATGGACTCATATTCACGAAGAAAACTGATGTTAAAAATATGGAAACATGGCAGGAAATATCAAAAATATGTTCATGTATTATTAAAATATCACAAATTAACATTTGAAAAACAAATAGATTGCAGCTGAAAAGTGTGGTGCATTATCTTTTCTTGCTGCGTCACGACTGACTTTTTAGCTAACGTAAGCTAAAGTGGCAGTTTCTATTTTTGTTTTTGACGCTGTCGCCGGTACGAGATTCCGGAATGGCACCTCAACATCCAGCTGTGAAAGCTGCATCAACCTGAGCCAAAAAGTGATCGAGCTGGAACAAAGGATATCCACGCTATACCAAATCCAGGGGGCTGAATGCGAACTTGACACGATCCTCCTTGGCAAAGCTCAAACCACCGCTACTAGCGCTGAGCTAGCCGACACAGTGCACCATCCAGCTGCTGTGTCCCAAGATCCCGCCAACAGTCAACACAGGCTCTCAACTTGCGTCGCTGGTGCTTCTGCCAAGGACGAGAACTCCTGGTTTCAGCTAGGGGCCAGACCCAAGGCTCTGGTCAGCTCCACTCCACTCCAACCAGCGCCATGGACCGTGGTTGAGACGCGTGGTGGCTGCAGAGGGGGCAGGAGGATCCGTCTCTCGCACCCTCACCCCTCCGGCGCGGTAGTACTGGAGAATAAATTCAATGTCCTGGATCCTGTGGACTTTCCTCCTCTGACCGCTAGCCCTCGCCATCCCGCTGTGTCGCTGAGGTCTGCGCCATCTCCACCACTACGCCCCCGGAGCCGCGGCGGGCAACCCGACGCTGTGGTGCAAACTCACCGCGGAGAGCTGTGCTTTACCCCGGCTCCTCGGAGAAGAGGACCCACGGCGCGGCTACCTGGGAGTCACTCACGCAGTCCGGCTGGCGCATCTCCATCTGAACACCCCCGGTGTCGCGGCGCGGGCGTCTCAGATGGCCAACAGCCCTCGGTGGCACCTCCTCTCTCCACGCTGGTCCTCGGGGATTCCATCGTCAGGAACGTGCGGATGAGGGGGGCGCTCACGCTGTCGTTCCCGGGAGCCACTGTTGTTGACATAGTGGACAGAATTCCCAACATTCTGGCGTCCCACCCACAGGTTAACCGGCTCATCATCCACATCGGCACCAATGACATCCCCAAACAGCAATCTGAGCTGCTGAAGTTGGACTTCCTCCAACTCTTCAGCCTCCTTGGTCAGTTGCAGGTGAGTGCTTTTATCTCCGGGCCCACCCCCACCTGTGGCAGAGGGATAGGCCGTTTCAGCCGGCTGCTCAGCCTTAACACCTGGCTTTCCTCTGCCTGTATCTCCCACGGCGTGGGTTTTATTAACAACTTTGATGCCTTCTGGGAGAGGAGGCATCTTTTTGGGGCAGACGGGCTCCACCTCAACGCCTGGGGACGCCGTTTGCTGTCCGCCAATTTGGCATTTGGCGTACAGCACTCCCGCACATCGCCCTGTCACTACCCCAAACTGACATTACCTGCTGATCCGTCTGCCACTGACTGATGTTCCCCTGGTCCCAGCTCCTATATTTGTTCCACTTTTAACAGTAATACACAAAACTCTGGACTAGGACCTTTCTCTCCCACAGTCAACACAATACCCGTCATAATCACAAACAGAGAGCAACAGAATCATCATAAATCCAGTAACTCCAAAAACATTAATAACCTCCGGCCTCTTCAAAAATATCAACATCCATTCAACTCTATTGTCAAAAATCCACCAGTCTCAATCAGTATGGCACTTTTAAATGTCCGCTCTCTGTCGAACAAGTCTTTTATTATTAATGATTTAATTTTAGATAATAAACTTGACTGTTTATTTTTAACTGAAACATGGCTGGGCTCGGATGCACCAGTTGTTCTCACTGAGGCCTCCCCACCAAATTTTAATTTCTCTTTTTCTATTAGAAGTGGTAAGAGAGGTGGTGGGACTCAAGGGTCGGTTCTAGGCCCTGTACTTTTTAATTTGTATATGTTGCCTCTCGGCAGTGTCATCAGGAGGCATGGAGTGAACTTCCACAGTTACGCTGATGACACGCAGCTGTACATCTCCGTGTCTCCTGATGACACCAGACCAATGGATGCCCTTTTTAACTGTATCTTGGATATAAGATCTTGGATGGCAGAAAACTTTTTACAGCTTAACCAGGACAAAACTGAAGTTTTAATTGTCGGTCCTGAGGCTCAGAGAGAGAAACTCTTGTCTAAATTAGAGGCATTTTCACTATGTCCTTCGCTACAAGTGAAAAACCTGGGTGTTATTTTTGACTCTGAGCTTGGTTTTATCCCACATGTTAAACATGTAACCAAAATTGGATTTTATCATCTAAAAAATATAGCCAGAGTCCGCCCTATTCTCTCTCGGGCCAACACGGAGATGCTGATGCATGCTTTTATTACCAGTCGCATTGATTACTGTAATGCCCTGCTCTCTGGTCTTCCTAAGAAGAATATTTCAACTTTACAACTCTTGCAAAACTCGGCAGCTCGTGTGCTGACGAAGACCAGAGGGCGGGCCCACATTACACCGGTTTTAGAATCGCTGCACTGGCTCCCCGTGTGTTTCAGGATCGATTTTAAAGTTCTTTTATTGGTTTTTAAATGTCTTAATGGTCTTGGGCCTTCTTATCTCTCAGATCTGCTTTTACCATACGAACCCTCGCGGACCCTGAGGTCCTCTGGTCTGGCCTTTTGATTGTCCCTAAAGTCAGGACACATACTCACGGAGAGGCAGCTTTTCAGTGGTATGGTCCTCGTCTGTGGAACAGCCTGCCGGAGGAGCTCAGGGCCGCAGAGAACGTACATGTTTTTAAGAACAGGCTCAAGACCCACCTTTTTAATTTAGCTTTTACTTAGCGTTTATTTATTTTATGCTTATTTATTCTATCCTGTTATTCTATTATTAATTTAGGATTTACCTAATATTTCTTGATTTTATTCTTATTCATTTTTTAATCTTCTTACTCTATTTATATTTATATTTATATTGTATCCTGTTCTTATTTATTTTATCATTTTACCCTGTATATATCTATTGGTCATATCTCCAGTGTTTCCTCGGAGGGCGCTCTCTGCACCGGGGCTGTTATTGACCGTGGCTGCTGGGTCTCTGGGGTCCTCTCAGCCTGGTGGGGGGCTCCTTTGCCTCCCTCCGCTGTGTGCCCAGCCCGGAGGCTGCGGTCTGTGACCGGCTCCCGGTGCAGACGGCTCCCTGTTATAGTGTTTCCTCACTTGGCTCATGCGAGCCCAGCCCAATTTTTACTCTTTAAGTGTGCGCGTGTGTGTATGTGTGTGTGGGTGGGGTGGGGGGATATATGTGTATTGAGAGTGTGGGGAGTGAGTGGGGGGGGTGGGCTGCTTTTAACTATGTAAAGCACTTTGTGCTACATTTTTTCTGTATGAAAAGTGCTTTATAAATAAAGATTATCATAAACTCAAAAACCCTGGGTCGACGGCCCAGGCATCCTAACACAATCCTTCTGGATTTCCACTTTTTTATGATGTGCAAATTAAAATATCCCTTACAAGTAGATTCCAACCCTAACCCGAGTCATTCATGTCCTGAGGAGATGAAAGCGGATGGTTAGGCAGCTGCAGCCTGCACGCTGAATTACTGAATAACAAAGAATGCATGGAGGAAGCGGGCAGATCATTGCAGCAGCAGCCATCAGACGGGTGCTGTTTAAAAAAAAAAGTCATTTATCCAGACAGTACGAGACAAAACAAAATCACCCGATCAGACACCACACAGACGTTTTCCTACAGCACTCTCCATCTTCTGCGTCTCAAGACAAACGACACAAGGTGACGAACCCTTTGAAAACACGGACGTCGCAACAGCTTTCATCATTCACTGCTTTTGGCATCTCCATTAAAAGCTCGGGCACGTCCGTCCTCGGTTTAACCAGAGGACAGAATTTAAACAGAACAGATGCAGTCTGTTTAAATTTCATGCCGACATCTCATGTCTTGTGAAATCCAATTTTACTGCAGCAGACATTATAAGATCGATGTAAACGATAAATCGTTTGCAGGTTTCAGATTTCGTAAAATCGTGTTGACATAAAAATTCAAAGGTAATAAAGTATTACAGCGTGTCAGCATTAGCGTGTACGAAGGTGACTTTAGTGTTTAACCTAAGAAGAATTTGCAGCTGAACCTTTACAGCACTATAATGTGTGCATCGTACACACTCACAGGCCATTTTGTTAGGTACACCTGTTCACATGCAAGATGTGGCTGCTTAGCACCAAGCAGACCAAACCAACCTCCTGAACACAGTTTAGATATTTCACTGTTGTTAGAGACCAAAACAGCGTGAATATTGGACCAACGATGTAATGCCTACTAACATGACACAGAATCAAGGGTGTCAAACATAAGGCCCGGGGACCAAAGACAATGCCGCCCACTGGATGGCTTTGGGAAACGTGAAAGCGTGCATCAGAGGTTAAACAATTAAATGACAGAAACGTTCCCGTTTCCAGTAATGCAGAACTTTGCAGTGGGGGGTGTTGGAGGTTATTTTTTGGGTGGGTGGGGTTTAGAATGGGTCCACAGTTTAAGTATTTAAGGCTTTGTTGCTGGTTTTCCAGGAACGTCTTCAAATATAGTTCATGCTGCCCCTGTGTAGCCACAACAAAGCCCACTAGTGAATCGTGCAGAACCGTCCGTCTGATCTTTGGCTTGGATTTCATCCTCAGTGAAAGCAAAATACTGATCTGAGATAAATCCAGATCCATGTCTTTGACAGCCAAGATAGCAGAAGGCTTTTCCTCCTGAGAAACAGAACAACCACTCTGTCTGTTGGACATCTTCAGTGGATCAAACCAGCCTGCCTGTCAGCACCAGGACACACAAATCCACACTGTGCAGTAATCTGAAGTCTCTACAAGGCCAGATGAGAGATCAGGCGCGCTGGTGCCACATGGTTCCTTGAGATCCACTAGCGTCTCCATCATTCAGCTCAACATCAAAGAAGCCAGCGCCTTGCTTTTGAATTATTGGCAGCAAGTGTGCAGTCATGCCTTCGGTGGCATCCGGCTCCCAGCCCGATTAACCCCTGTGCCACGCCAAGGAGGAAAAGCAGAGGATACGGCCCACAGCAAGGCAAGATAAATTACAGTGCCAACAACTGCACATCAGCAACGGCGCTAAAGGTCACGCGTTTGTCATCAGCACATTTGACGGCTCAATCAGCTGCAGCTTCAGTCCAAGGCAAGTAAAAGGCAAGGCCGAGCAGGTTTAACCTCGGCCACATTATCTGTATAATGTCATGATACAGAGATGAACCCACCTCCAACCACCTGTCTTCCCTTATCCATCTCGTATCCATGTTTCCCTCCACACAGACATGCACAGGGTTATAGCGGTGGCCGTCCGTGCACGCCGTCCTTTTTCTGCTTATAACATTCGGGGGTCGTGTTGTGCTGAAGCCTGTTCCTGCTGCCACAGGCTGACAGGACAGCCAGTTTACACAAATGTAATTTAGCAGCTGATTAAAATGCGTCTCATGTCAGAGGTTTTTGTCCAAGATCAGTTTATCGGAGCGTCCCTCTACATCAGTCCTAGTTTCTCGTGCGGCCCTTGGGGAAATGAATTGCCCACGCCTGCTCTAAAGGAAATAAAGCCGTTTACAAGGAACACAAAGGCTTCAGTGCTCTTTGTAAAGACAGTCTTCTTACTTGGGATTACATTTCCCCCCCCCCCATCTATGGATTAATGCAGCTCTACCATTTATTCTTTCGCCTGTTTGTGCATTACCTCTCTTTCCCATTTCCCCCCTTAACTAAATGCCTGGAAAAATTCCAGCACATCATCAGCAGACGGACAAAAGATAATTCAGTCCAGCCTGTGAGATGACACATGGGATTCATTCTGAGGCAATGAAGATGAACGCTGGCGTTGTGTGCAGAAGGTAAGGGCAGTGAACAGAGAAAAGGAAAACAAAGGAACACTGATAACATTACATATGCTGACGCAGAACACGGCTATTCTGTTAACTGATACTGGCAAAAGACAAAAGAGGAAGTAGTCTATTGATTGCCACATAAAGATCAAGACCACACGAGACAACAGAGGCAAATGTTTCCAACATGGACAAAAAATAATATGCTGATACGATGACACAAAGATAGCACAAAGACATAAAGGTTGGCACAGAAAAGCTACGGGGAAAAAGTGAGATAGCAAGCAGCTGTTACAGCCAGCTGTCCTGACCAGTTGCTCTTAAGGGTGGGAGGCCAGGATGGAGGGATTCAGAGACATTAAGGAAAGACGGGGGGATATAAGAAGCAGACTGAGATGCTGATGGCTGACAGGGAAAGAGGAAAGTGGAAAACGCTCAGAAAGAAAGGATAAGAGTGTTCACCTAGAAGCAAGATTTTGGAGCAGGAAAAACTTGGAAAACTCTTCTGTGACTTTTTAAATGGCAAAAAGAAGAGAAAGCTGTTTTGTAAAATCCAACAGAACTGATCAATAAGCTCCGCCCACTTCAAATCCAGATATCTTCTGTAAGCGTCACAGAAACACAACAAACACAAAACCAAAGAAAGTGTTGTTTACAGCCTTCAATCTCAGCAGGACATCACACACAAACCTTACAGAGGAATAACAAGCTGAAGAGTGACCCCTAGTGGCATTTTCTCCACCGTGCAAGACGACAATTCAAATACATGCAAGTTAGTCACGTGATGTGTGAATCCTTAAAATTAGAGCCCGTGTGTGTGTTCTTTGAATATTGGACTGTTCAGTGGTATGTGTAGGTACTTACTGTAACCTCTCAGGATGAGCACTCTGTGTGTTTCCTTTGCTTTCCTGATCACAAAGAGACGAGCTCACCTAACGGAGAGAAACATTGACAACCTGATTAAAAGAAGAGTACAGAGCATCCACAACTCTTTACTTCAAAGAAACCACATTCCCGTAGAGTAACTTTGCACGACTCGCAGTTCAAATAAGTTATTGTAGATTAATAATAATCTACAAGCTGGGCCTCGGTAATAGCCAATTAGTTCATCCACTGTCTGCAAAAATGCTGCAAAACTGACTGAACAGGGCTGTAAAGAGCAAATGGGCCAAAGCATCCTGCAAAGGCAAGCCAAGCGTTTCTCAAGGCAAACAGTCGCATTGATTACTGTAATGCCCTGCTCTCTGGTCTTCCTAAGAAGAATATTTCAACTTTACAACTTTTGCAAAACTCGGCAGCTCGTGTGCTGACGAAGACCAGAGGGCGGGCCCACATTACACCGGTTTTAGAATCGCTGCACTGGCTCCCCGTGTGTTTCAGGATCGATTTTAAAGTTCTTTTATTGGTTTTTAAATGTCTTAATGGTCTTGGGCCTTCTTATCTCTCAGATCTGCTTTTACCATACGAACCCTCGCGGACCCTGAGGTCCTCTGGTGCTGGCCTTTTGATTGTCCCTAAAGTCAGGACACATACTCACGGAGAGGCAGCTTTTCAGTGGTATGGTCCTCGTCTGTGGAACAGCCTGCCGGAGGAGCTCAGGGCCGCAGAGAACGTACATGTTTTTAAGAACAGGCTCAAGACCCACCTTTTTAATTTAGCTTTTACTTAGCGTTTATTTATTTTATGCTTATTTATTCTATCCTGTTATTCTATTATTAATTTAGGATTTACCTAATATTTATTGATTTTATTCTTATTCATTTTTTAATCTTCTTACTCTATTTATATTTATATTTATATTGTATCCTGTTCTTATTTATTTTATCATTTTACCCTGTATATATCCTATTGTGTCATATCTCCAGTGTTTCCTCGGAGGGCGCTCTCTGCACCGGGGCTGTGATCGACCGTGGCTGCTGGGTCTCTGGGGTCCTCTCAGCCTGGCTGGGGGGCTCCTTTGCCTCCCTCCTGCTGTGTGCCCAGCCCGGAGGCTGCGGTCTGTGACCGGCTCCCGGTGCAGACGGCTCTCTGTTATAATGTTTCCTCACTTGGCTCATGCGAGCCCAGCCCAATTTTTACTCTTTAAGTGTGCGCGTGTGTGTATGTGTGTGTGGGTGGGGGTGGGGGGATATATGTGTATTGAGAGTGTGGGGAGTGAGTGGAGGGTGGGGTGGGCTGCTTTTAACTATGTAAAGCACTTTGTGCTACATTTTTCTGTATGAAAAGTGCTTTATAAATAAAGATTGATTGATTGATTGAAACATGCATTATACAAGGCTGCAACTGCTGAACTCTTAATGCATTACTTAAACCCACTGAATCACATATGACTGCTGTGTTGGTGCACAAACATCACAAAATAAATGAAATATTCCACTTGTCTGATCTGAGATAACAAGAGTCCACATCACTAGTGTCCATTTTCAAAGACAGCTCTCATAACCTTCATACTAGCTGTGCACATGACTGCCAATCCAATTATCCACCAGCGAGGACATTTGTCATAATGTTGGCTGACATGAGCTCTTTCAGTGGGTGGAACAGTGGTTAACACGGCTGCCTCACAGCAAGAAGGTCCTGGAGATCTGGCTTCCTGCCACAGTCCAAAGATTCATCCTCAGCCTATGACAGCTGGGATATCATCCAGCCCCCGGCCACCCTGAATCGGATAAGAGGATGGATGAACTCTTTTACTTTCTGTGCCCTCGTCAGACAGTCCGTGCAGACGTCGGCATACCTGCTGATTTTTCCTTCGATTGTTCCTGTCTGTGGATGTGGACTGTGCCACAGGCAATGGAATTCAAGCAGACTTCACAGGAGTTTAACAGGAGTGACTATTCAGCCATTGTTCCTGTGTAACCAGGGCTTTGAGCTTCTCTCTGACCCGTCTACCCCCATGTTACACTGTCAGCTGCTGTCTCTGTACGCCTATTTAGGTCGAGCAATGGTTCCTAACCGAACACAAAAGATCTTTGACTTTCACTTCCCTCTTGTGTTTGTAAAAAGTATTTGGCTCAAGAGCTCTTGGTCACGTTCATATGACGTTGAGAAGCTATAAAACAAGGATTAGCTCACTAATGCTCGTACGAAAAACACTTTCACTGCAAACTGTTGATAGAGAGCTGGCCAACCAGTGCATTTACACACACGGCATTGAAAACCTGCTTTCATAAATAAAAAAGGGGAAAGGGGGGATAGCTTATCATCTCAAATATTTCTGTTTTCTGCCACTAAGCCTAGACGGACGAGGACTTATTGGGTAAGCCGCACATTAAAACTCAACGTACACATCATATTTATCTACATAACACTGACACACTGTCATTGTTATGTAGATGCTCTTTCCTACTTGAAATTAACATTCATGACAGGCTCATCTCAAAATTCAGGCATTTTCAAAGCCCCATAGTTATGTGCCAGGTTGGTTTAGAAAGGTGAGGGGGAGCTTTTCAAGGTGGCACAAAATGTACTGTTTTCATTCAGGTTCAAGGAGTTTATACATTTCTTCCTTTTAAATGAGTGTATTTGATTACTTGATAAATTAGCCACAATCTCTGAGACTTTACAAACTTAATCTTTAAGTTGTACATTTTCTCATTAATATTTCCCTATTTTTCATATTTGCAGCATTATACAGATAAAGGAAAATAACAAGCTGAGGTAGACAGTAACATGGATTTCACTCAAAAGTCTACTTATTACTAGAGATGGCACGATACCACTTTTTTATGTCCGATACCGATACCGATATCATAAATTTGGATATCTGCCGATACCGATATGAATCCGATATAGTGTTTTTAATCAACAAAACTGTTTTTTTAAATATCTTGCTGCATTTTGTATAAGTTCATACTCAAGTTTAAAACAACAACTACACTAAAGCTATTCTGTTATACCTGTATGCAAAAAAAAATATTTTCATAGTTCAGCAATACTGATCAATCTAATAAACTTAAACCTACACCATCCTCCCTATTCTGGTATTTTAAAGAGTACTTAGCGTAAATATTAAGCAACCTAACTAATAGGGTTCCAACTCCCAGCAACAACAAAAATAAATAAATAAAAAATAGGGAACCACCCCTCACGCTCCACCTCATGATGCTTAATCGACGTAATCAACCTTAATTTGATGCAGTGTGAAAAAAAATGCACAGAAATCAATTATTTTTCAAGTTTAAATATTAAATAGATTCAACATCTTTCTTCAACAAAATTGCAGACTCACAGATGGTACCTTCCCAAAGGAAAAAGTACTATAGCTTACTAGGGTTATATTAGACTTAATAGTTACTATATACAGTAATGGACTTCTATACATTTTACATCAATTAAAACTTTGGGTGTAGTTCAGATAATTATTTATTAAAAGCTCAGACATTTTAAATGAGAATAAGAAAGAAAAGTATGTCTTTGTGCCCCCTTTTCCCTGTTCATGCCCTATCGGCCCCCCTGGCTAAACTTTGCTAGATCCGCCCCTGCACAGTTACCAGCCGTCAGCTAGTAGAAAAAGATCCTGGTGTAGAAAGTAATATTAAATAAATTCTAACAACAGCTTATCAAGCTTAAACGTGCTGCTGTTGTTCAGCTCGCTGGTTTCCTCTTTCTGGTGCAAAGTGGGCCAAAAACAAACAGAGAGACGGACTCACGACAGAAAAGCCGATCAGCTGATCATTGATCAGTTTCATGATTGAAGTAGCAGCGAAGAGAAGAGGCAGTCGCTCCATATATCGGTTGTTAAGCTTAACGCAGTGAATGCTTTACAAACATTCAGAGATGAACTTACACACTTGCTTTACTTCTCTCTGGGATAACTTCCTCGGAGATGAAATGCCGGTTTGGTAGCGAAGCTCCAAATGCACAACCAGACCACCGACAGGTCTCGCACGCCACAGCCGCTCTATCACGTGAGCACACTGCTGCGACGTGCTACGGTTATGAGGCGAGTTACGCCATGTCGCAAGTTTTGTGAGGTGCTTGTTTGATATTTAATGGATCGATTACATTTTTTATTTCTCTCGGATATCCGATCCAGTAATTTAGGTCAGTATCGGCCCGATACCGATGCGTAATATCGGATCGGTCCATCTCTACTTAGAGCTGGGCGATATGAGATTTTTTCATATCACGATATGTTTTTTTCATTTCAGCGATAACGATATCTATCACGATATAAGCCAAATAACTATATTTGTAAGATTTAAATGTGCCGTTGCTCACAAGTAAAGAAATAATCAGCAGCTTGTTTTTATTTAAATATTTATTTCCCATAATAAGTTCAACAGGGTAGATGTACTTAAGGAACATGAGACTTTTTCAGATAAATAAAGGCAAATATTGCAAACTACACAAAAGGCAGCCGCTAAAGCGTTTAAGTTTCAAAATAGAACAAACGAAACAGACTAAATTGTCAATTCCACTTAGAAACAAAATATTAATTCTAAAAATAAATCTTAGTTTGTTTTACAGAAGAACAGACAAAACTGACTAACTTTTGTCAATATCAAATAAACTGAGAACTAAAAGGAAATTCTCAATCTCTCCTTGTTGTATAGCTTGAGCTTTTCAAACAGTTTTAACAGTTACTTTAGTCTGACAAAAGCCGAATGACGAATTAGCGCTTCCAGTCAGAGACTGAGGCTACGTCCACACGTACACGGGTATTTTTGAAAACGGAGATTTTCCGTTTTCGTTTTAAAAAATAATCCCGTCCACACATAAAGGAGAAATGAAGGAAAACGCTGCTATGAACATGCCAAAGCAGCAGGTGGCGCTAGATTCCTAACCGTGCAGAAATGTTGGCCAATCAGAAGTCTAGAAGCCTCGGTGGGAAAAAGTAAACAAAGCTGGGGCATAGAAGCAGAACCGAGTCGTACTGTGTGGAGGGACAGTAACTGTGTGTATATGTAAGCATTTAAACACTGCAGAGAGTAGAATTAACATAACAGTATTGTAGAAATTCATTTCACCGAAACAATAACGTGGCGCACAGTGTGACGCATGCACCAGTTTATTGTATTTCCAGACTTGCTTTCGGCACAATTTACAGTGCACGCTACTCTTTTTTTGTCAGACTTGAAATAGCCGAAATACCTTCACACTACGGAACTTCTATGGCTCTTCCGTTCGACAATCTCTCCGGCATTGGAACCATCATCTGTTTTCTCTTCGGTCACGCTCGGTTGATTTTTCTAGTCGGCACACTCATTTCCTCCATTACCCGCTGGCTGCTTCCCAAACAAACACACGTGTGGCTTGGCACTTGTGCTGTACGTAACAAGTCACGCGACGTGACGCTGCGGCTGTGATTGGTTCGGCTCTGCGCTACTTAATTTGGATTGGCTGACCTTTTTTTTTTTTTTTTTTAAGAGGACAAGAGCGGCGAGGTCTATCGCGATAGCTTAATTTCTCTATCGAGTAAAAGTTATATCGCGATACATATCGTTATCGTTCTATCGCCCAGCTCTATCTCTACTTATTACATTTTTCCATATTTTTCTTTCATGTTTCTCGTGGTTGGTCAAATTAAGAATCTTCAAAATTTCAAATGATGCGCTCAGATTTTGTGCTAAATTTATGCTCACTTTCAGACTGTTGTTTCTACTCTTATCTCTGTGTGATGTCAGTGGGAGCAGATATCCCTACTATGGTCACTCACACAGGCATAAGGCAGCTGCTGTTCAAACCTTTTGTTTGCAGCCCAGCATCATAAAGCTGGCTCCAATCAAAAGGAGCTAAAATTACTTTTTTCAGATGGCTCAGGCAGAGCTGCGCCACGTATTTGATTTGAAGACTTTTTTACACCACATGGCTGTACTGACGTAACCTCCCAAAGGATCTGTGTCTCCATCTTTCATCAAATGTTTAAACCAGAGGAGCTTAAAGCAGGTGCAATGACAGAAAATGCACTTCATTTCCCAGGCATACACTGCATACTTACTGGCCACTTCATGAATTACACACCGCTAGTACCAGGTTGGACTGCCTTTAAGCTTAATTCATTGCAGCAAAGAGTCAGCATCACAGGTTCTGGTCCACACTGACACAACAGCATCACACGGATTGCAGCAGATCTGTCAGCTGCACATATGTGACGAGAATCTCGTTTTCCACCAAAGTTCTAAAGGTGCTCTATTGGATTGAGATCTGGTGACTGTGGAATTGGAGTACAGTGAAGTGTGAGATGGTTTGTGACATAAAACATTATCCTGCTGCAGGCAGCTACTGAAAGATGGGCATATTGTGCTCATAAAGGGATGGAGGTGTGACCGATATGGGGTTGTTCCAGGAGCAACATAGTCAGGGCTGGCCCAGGTTCAGAGTTGCAAGTGATCAGTCACGTTGTTATGTCACAGGGGCTAAGGTTAGGTTTTGGTGTGATGGTGTTTCCACCTAGCCTAGCAAAACTATGACATCACTATGTCTGTGAAGGTTCTCAGTCATCCAGGTCATGACATCACTATAATGTGATTGGTCACTTGCAATGTTGAATCTGGACCAACAATAATTATGATGTTCCGGAAACAACGTCAGGTCTCACTTGATGGACAAACTCGGGCAGGCTGTGGTTTCAAAACGATGCTGGACTGGTCCAAACTGTTCCCAGCAGCCCACGTGACACAAACAAACAAAGCCACTTAAATCACTCTTCCTCCACACTTTGATAATCAGTCTGAACTTCAGCAGGTCGTGTTGATCATGCCTACATCCCTAAATGCAATGACCTGGTCTCATGTGATTGGATGACATATTTGCCTTAATGTGCTTTTGAACAGATGCACTTAATGAAGTGGCAGGTAGGCATAAACAGTCTATAAATGCAGGAAAAGCACAGTTCCTACTCTGTTGAGGCGGTGTTCAAATAAATAAAGCATCATCAGTTCCAGTCTGCCAGCACAGCTCCTGGAACAACACAGCAAACACGGTGACCGTGCCGGGGTCCTCGGTGAAATGGAAAATACACCTGTGCTTGTACAGCTCGGCTTTGCAGACCAGCACACTAATAACAACCAGGTACACAAACACCTTGAACACGTTTCACTCCTGCTTCTTCCCCAACAGCTGAAACTAACACCCCGTTTCAAATTTAAAGGGGCGGGCGGACCTGTCCGCGTGCACATTAACAGCCAAATGTGACGTTATCAGCCTCGGCCTCGGCCAAATCACAGCTGACCCCGCGAGCTAGCGTTAACCACAATGAAGCCCAAAGCGTGAACAGCTCGCTTGGAGACCGGCTCTGTCGTCACCCGAGAGCTACGAACCCCACACAGCCTCCCCCGAAACAAACACAGCGCCGCGCGGGTGCTTGCCCCTCGGCAGGCGAGTTAAGTTCGCGTTAGCTGACTGACGCTGCTAGCCAGCTAACCTCGCTGACCAAAACAGCTGGCTAAACAACAGCGGCTGCTCAGTGTTTCTCTCCCAGCCCCATACTCACTCGAGCACCCGCACGGTGTGAAGGCAAGACACGGGGCTAGTGCTAACGGCCGACCGGAGAAGTATTCCCGGGTTTCTACTTTAGTTCCTGCGGATGCTGATGTATCCGATCTCCATGCATCAAACCATGTTGGGTGGGCAGCTGCGCACTGAGTTCTTGTTTGTACTATCAGGATGTTTCTGGGAGGAAATGTAGGAAACTTCGAAGGGCACTAGGAGGCGACTATGTACCTCAGCCTCCTATCTCCTCGAAGTATTTTATTTGAGCAAAAGTAGTTTTTCAGATATCAGTGTCTGTCCTTCTGTTGGGAGCTCAAACAAAACCGTTCAGAAGCAGTGAACTGAAAATGTCTCGAATAAAAGCGATCAGACAGAAGCGTTCACTTCACTCTGGACTCAAACAAAGAAGCATGCTGACTCAGCAGGGACAGCGTTTAATGACAAAAGTAACAGAAAGCAAGAACGCGTCATTCCATCACATTCTAGTTTTTGCAAAGCCTGGTGGCTGATTTTGTTCTACATGTACAAACACATGCTTTGACAACAACAGATGCACACATGGTACCAACTGGTGGCATAAATATTCATCAGGACGTGCAGTTTTTTCAACACATTTAAAGCTATCTCCAAAAGTTGATTCTGTTCATCTGGACGTAGCGTTGAACAGAATCAACTTTTGGAGATTTACTTAGCTGGATGATTGAGCATGCATCAAAACATTTAAAGCTAAATTACAGAAGCATCAGCAGGCTGGAAGATGCCATCGTTATAGGTTAGAAAAAATTAAGTCTTACCTTTTTGAAGCCAAGAGCACTGAGCTCTTCACTGCTGGACACTGTATGCTGTTGCCTAGTAAATTGTTGTTCCTATAGTAAAACATATGTTCCTTTCTGTCTTTTGGTAAATTAGTGGGAACCCTGATTTACCAAATGAGCTTCATGTTGCATCCGAAAAGAGCAATGGGAAAGTGTTTCCTGATATCAGCAAAATGCAAATATCACGCTTAGTCTACTGCACTGTAAAAATAGATAGATAGACAGACAGACAGACAGATAGATAGACAGATAGACAGATAGATAGATAGATAGATAGATAGATAGATAGATAGATAGATAGATAGATAGATAGATAGATTAGGGGTGCAACAATACACAAAATTCACGGTTCGGTTTGATACTTTGGTGTCACGGTTCGATATTTTTTTCGATACAAAAAAATTTTCATGCTTTTTTAATTTGTTGTTTATTAAAATTATAGATATATATTTTAACTCAAACGTACAGCTTTTAAATTTAATGTTGCTGAAACAACAAAGGGATAAAATAATAAATCTATCTGATTGAGAAATCACTCATCTTTGGAAAAGAGAGTTTATTACAGAGAAATGTATGGGCAGAAATCTGTGCCATCAGAAACTGAATTTGAATAAGTTCAATTTGAATTTGAATTGCTCAGACTGAATCTGAATTGTAACTTGAATAAATGCTTTTGAAAACCGAATTTGAATTAGTCTAATTTGAAATTGAA
>NW_024582978.1:283710-285063 GCF_018398535.1 Haplochromis burtoni | reverse complement strand
CAGGTGTTTAAAAAAGATAATGTGCTGATCTGAATTTCCTTTAATACAAATACAACCAATAATTATAAATCATTTAACAAACATAAATACACCTATATTAGCCCAGTTTTTTCATATTTCACAAATGTTTGATTTTTTAGTGTAATCATGAACCTTAAAAAAACCCCACACGCATCAATGCAACAGATTAAAAAAGAAATCACTGAAACACTGAAAATGTTGCAGCTTCAATCCTCTTCCTCGGTCATCTCCATGGATACATCATGTTTGTTACCTGTGGGCAGAGTTAAGAAATCAGGATGGAGAACTGAAGTGGATGATTGGTGTATGTGTTGAAATCTAGATAAGAGAGTGTACCTCATTTCCTGCTGCAGCAGATCAACAGCAGCAGGATGGTAGAGATGAAGTATGGACAGAAAACCAGCAGGTGGCAGAAGAGTCTTAGTACAGACACAGAGGGTGAACGAGGACGAAGAGAGGAAGAGGCCGAAGGCTCAGTATTACCAGAGGGCGAGGGTGAGTGTGAGGGTGAATGTGAGGGTGAGTGTGAGGGTGAGGGTGAAGGAGTGTACATTATGGTTGTGTGAGGGGGAGGAGGAGGCTCTGCAAGAGACACGATGAAGATGGTTCAGTTTATTATCAGGTCAGCAGTTTAGTTTATGCTTGTGAATGAATGCTTTTCTTATTTTAAGTTTCTCACTTCCTGGAGTAAAGAGAGAGAGGGATTAGTTTTAGATTTTTTTTGCCCCCAACTCATATCTTTAAAGCAGGAGTGATGTCGCTGCTCTGACCTTTGACCTTCAGCCTGCTTTGAGGAGACTGATGAATAAGAGTAGAACACGAGTAGAGCCCTTCATCAGACTGCTGCACATTATGGAGAATCCATTTTCCTTCAGTTCCATGTCCAAGTTTGACTTTATCTCTGAAGAAATACGATTTTTTTGCTGAACCGTTTCTGGGTTTGCAGAGCAGAGTGACATTACTTCCTGTGTTCACTGGAAGCGCTGGGATCTCCAGGATCAACTGTTTTTCTGACCAGCAGAGACAAACAGAGTCATTTAGAGACAGAGGTCCACAAAGCAGAGTCATACAGAGACAGCAAGACAGATGGGAACAGATCGCTTTTTGTACCTGAAACAGCGATGGAGACTTCATCGCTCTTCTGTCCAGATGAGTTTTCACACCAGAAACTTCCACCAGATGAGACGGAGAGATCCAGAACACAGAAGGAATTATTAAACCTTCTAAAGTCTGCAGCTGTACTACAGCCCTCAGTGGATACTCCTCTGGTCCTCTTTACTCTCCATCCATCAGCTGTCTGACCATCATCGACACAACTCAGGTAGACATAAC
>NW_024582978.1:280510-282114 GCF_018398535.1 Haplochromis burtoni | reverse complement strand
CCCCCAATAAAATTATGAATTATCTTGCATAAATAGGCTGTTGATTTTCTTTACTCGTTTCAGGTATTACCAGCAAAATAGTTGCATGTTTAATCATCTAGGAATTTACCCAGATTTATGTTCAGCACAAAGTTATGCCGATGTTTTTGAGTGTGCACTGTGGTTTCCATTAGCTTCTGTTGTTTGCTAACATCTTTCTTTATTATTTTTTTCAGTTATCTAAAATGTTTCATATCTAGGTTTAATTAACTGTAAAAAGCTTGATGTTAAAAGTCTTCAGAAAGTCCTGACCCTTGTCTTAGATAAGCTTCTTCCCTGTCGGTGAAAGCTTACCAAATCCGATTCACATGTTTTCTGTTTTTTTCCTTAAGGCCAAACTTTCACTTCATTTTTTTCAGACCTTAAATCTTTCCTTGTGACTGTAATGACCAAAGTTACAACATTTGTCTTAACAAAAAACTGTCTTTCGTCTAACTTCTAATACTTAACTGAATTCTTACATAATTTTTCTTATACAAATACAACTAAAACAAACACAAACACAACTTCATATATCCCAACAACAAAGTCGTTTCTTTCACCTTCCCATAACATGCGAGTCCGGTAAAGTATGACTTAACACAGCAGCCTAATTGATGACATCACCATGTCACTAGGTGCTGGAAAATTTTATCCATCTATTCATTCTAATCGACTTATCCATTTCAGGTCAGGGTTGCGGGAGTGCTGGAGCCTATACCAGCCTATACAGGCAATTTAGAATCACCAGTTAACCCCATGCATGCCCTTGGATGGCGTGACAATCTGAAGTACTTGGAGAGAACCCACAAAACATGGAGAACACACAAACTCCACACAGAAAGACCCCGTCAGATGGCTGATTCAAATGCATGACCTTCTTGCTGTGAGGCAACAGTATAACAGTAACAGAAATGTAGAAAATAGAAGATAAAATGTGCCTGTTAAAGTTATAGTGAATGTTAGATGTTTTTCAAAGCAGTATTAACTAAAAACAAACATATTTCTGTGTTTTAGAGACAGAGTGACCCTCAAACTCAAACAGATAGTATGAGAGAGAAGTTCAACTAATCTCAAGGAGACTTTAATCTGTCTCTGAAATTATGTGTTTTCCATTGTTCATATGTGCTGGATCTATACTGAATTAATTAATAAATGACTAAGATAGAAGCTCTGTGTTTGACTCACCGAGTAGCAGAGAGACAGATGAAGTTTTCATGGTGTCTTAATGAAGATTTAACTCCACACTGAGCAGATAAACAACTTCAGCTTCCCCACTTCCCTGTTAGCACATCTAGGGATTTACTGGGACTTTTATTTCCTCCTCTCTGTGACCTCAGTATCAGTGCTCCATGTTAAAGGTTCTCTCAGTTCCTTAAATGTCTCAGGAGGACAGCGCTATCCTTTAGAAGTGGGAAGCATCGCATTCATCTGTGTTATCATTTCCCCCAGGCTGTCAGATTTATTCTCCTTCCAGTCCAGAGAACAATAGAAGATGATGTGAAACACTGGAGAAATCTCCCAGTATCAACCATCAAAATTAAAATCCTTTGTTGGACCATATTAGTCTTGATACAGCCTCTGCT
>NW_024582978.1:277738-279270 GCF_018398535.1 Haplochromis burtoni | reverse complement strand
CAAATCACACATTCATTTCCAAAATGCAGAGAGAAGACATGTATCCCCTCAATACATATCTGAGCATTATGTGTCAAGCAGTCACTTAATGCAAACATACCAGCCTTGCTTATAGATTGTTGTTCCTAAATTTCAACGAGCTTAAACTCTTTGGTGGAAATAAAGAGAGGCTCTCTCGGTAAGAGAAAGAAAGTCAAACAGGAGGATAAACGGGAGAGGATTGAAAAGATGTCGAAGAGTGAGCAGCTCGTTTGGGTGCAGGTCAGCCACAAACACAAAGTATTGGTATTAATGAAGCTTTCGTTCACTTTTAGTCAATGTGCAATGTTTTTCATTATAATTTATCTGGATGCTCTCACATAAAGCTATTTAATTCATTTTGAAAGTTTGTGCTCACTTTGCACCATGTTTCTCTTTTAAAGATTTTAATTATTTTGGCCTCGAGTGCTTCAGCTTCCGCTCACATGCACATTAACAGATATGAGAATTTCCTTCTTGCATCTATGTAATGTAGATAAAACCATATATCTTATAATGATTATAGCGAAAATATTGGCCTGGACTTGGCTCCAACATCGATGATAATCATAAACGAATGTTCTGTATAACCCTGACGTCTGTGTGGGACACACAGCAGAACACAGAACATTATTTAGCATCAGCCCTCTGTGTGTTCATGAAGAAGCCGCTCCTCTGCTACATGTGTGAATGTGAGCAGGTTGTGTGAGGGTACAGGTATGAAACTCAACCCGTCCACCATATTGTTTCACTTCAGCAATAAACACGAGTACGTTTAGCTGAAGGCTGAACCGCACTACCTCATATCTAATCAATTATCTTTTTACCTGGAACTAATCACAAGCATATAACTTAATATCATCGAGAACCCATCACATAAAACTTTTTAAGACCATTTCTGTGTCTGTCCTCGATGAAGCACTAACACGATTCCCTCAGTAAGAGCTCTGCTCACGTTTATTCGCTGAGGCTCTAAAACCACACCCACACTGAAGCTCACCTTTAACCTCAGCCGATAACATCAGTCATGTTCACAAAATAGTTACCAATGAAGAAGATGAAGGTCCTTAGGTTGAGCTCCATGCTTCTGTTTCACTGTCAGAGCTCAGAAACTGTCAGGAAACCCGTTCACATCACCTCTGAGTGCAGTTTAAAGCTTCAAATATCTGCAGCATCAGAAATCAGCACCACTCTAACACAGCTTCCTGTGTGACCTCAGTGTGGGTAAAACATCAGGCTCACTCATCACTGCTTTAATAACCTCTGAGAAAAACAAACTGCATTATGTGTTATTTTTAATATTTATTTCTTTAGCACATAAACACTTTTTTACACTGAAACACAAAATGATTTTCTGCTGCCATCCGTGAACATCTGTGAGGAGAAGACAACAGACCTTTAAATGCTTTGAGTCCATCACAACTTTTAACTTTACAAGACTTTAAATGCTTTACAAGAAACTGAAGTTCATACTGTATGGTTATTGTATTTATGATCACCTGTGTCAGTATGTA
>NW_024582978.1:275634-276727 GCF_018398535.1 Haplochromis burtoni | reverse complement strand
AAAGAAAATGAAAATCCTCATTCAGATTGACTAGTTTTACCTCAGTGCTCCCCAACTTTCCCATAGCTCAGTCTCTGAGCTCCTCAATCTCACGTTTCTACTGGAAAAGCCAAAAAAGCAGCTGACCTGAGGACGGGCTCCTCATCCTCACTTCTGCTTTTCAGACCGTCATCTGTTTTGACCGCACTCACTTGTAGTCATTTCAACACCATCAACACTGAACCTTCAAAAACACACTGCAGCATTTTTAGACCACATCAGGATATCATATACTCACTCTGTGATCCCTCTTTAACATTAAAAAGCTGGGTAACGGTCAGACAGCATCAGGTGACCCTGCGCATACAGAGTATAAAAACACAGGTGGACAGTGAGACTAACAGACTGACACTGGGTCATCCACAGCAAATAAAAGCAAATATTTACAGAAATATCAATTTAAAAAAGGAAAAAACAAATGTTTTGGTTCAGGTCATCAGCTTAATTCAGTTTTCCATAAAGATTGCAAAGAACATCACTGAACAGACTAACAAGACTGCAGATGGTGAGACTTTTTGATGTCTTTAACTGTCAAAATAAGGAGAGTAAATAGTGGTGGGGACATGTATTGTAGTTGCTGTAAAAATAAAGGATGTTAGCAACGATAACCTGTAATTTTATGGTTTTGGAAGAAATCCATTTTCTTTTAGGTCTCCTAAACGTTTCCCACCAAGTTTCAGAATTAAGGTTCTTATTAAATAATTAATTGAAAATAAAAAGAACAAAAAGAAAAAAAAAGTTACTTAGTCGATCACAAATGAAAAATTATTTTACAGAAGTCGTCCATCTGTTTTAGAAACTTTTGTATTCTTCCAAAACCAGGAACACAAAACAACAGAAAAGTCACAAAATGACATTGTTGTGCAGATAAAATATAACATGTTTCAATGAGTTGTGTTAGAGTTTAGCAGTAATTTAAAGAAATGTCCAGTATTCTTACGCCAGTATCATCGTCTTTGGGAGTGAACAGCTTTGAGTAGAGAGTTTGGGACCTCCCAGTCACCTCTCCACAAGGGTGCAGAACCCTCTCATTTTAGGTTTTCTGCAGCACTGG
>NW_024582978.1:272554-274005 GCF_018398535.1 Haplochromis burtoni | reverse complement strand
CAAGAAACTGTTGTGTCACTCTCACGGTTTTTTCAGTACTTATCAATTATTTGGGAGAATGAGGAGAACACAATAACACAATAAATAGTAGATATAAAAAAACTTTGACTATAAAAACACAGAAACCCAACTATAAACTAGAAGGTCAGTGTTTGCACAGCACAACCTGCAGCTGAACCCAGTGCCACCTAATAACTTTAATTCTACTATGAACACCTGGCATATATTTTGAAGGTTGTTGCTCAGTAAATGTTAAAAACAAGCCTCTACTGGTTGAATGAGTTATGGTTTCAACAAATGCAGACATTTCAGTATTCAGTATAAAACTGGAAAGAAAAAGTGTTTATGAAGTGTAGTGGGAATAAAGAATGACTCCAAATAACACGTCTGTGTCATTGTGACCCTGTTTTCTGTAAGTGTGATCACGGAACTGAAAGAGGCAACTTTTAACCCACCGTTAAACACTCGACTGAAACTATGAAGGAGAAAATAAGCGACTTTTAATGAACTGACTCCATATCAGTATACGTTTATTCATATTTAAATGTTAAATGTAGAATAGAATAGAATAGAATAGAATAGAATAGAATAGAATAGACCTTTATTGTCATTGTACATGTGCAACGAAATTATGGGTGATCCAAGCCAGCTGTGCAGGAATAAATAACAAAGAGGAGAAATACATACGATAAAGATGTATTTCTGTATGTAAGTAAATGTATGATTAGTGTAGACCCGGAAACTGTGTAAGGAAAGGAATAGCATTCAACACAATCAGAACAGAGTGCTGCACATGCAATAACTAACTGTAACAACTGTGGAGGAAGCCACATGGCAAAAAGAGATAAATGCCCAGCATATGGCAGTAATGTCATAAATGCAAAAAATGGAATCACTTCCAGAAATGCTGCAAGTCATCACAAACAAGGGGATTTAAAAAGAGATCTGTAAACAGTGTTGTGATGCAAGCGCCCAGCAGTGATGAGGAAATGTTCTTTGTGAATGGGGTCATTGTAGATTCTGTGAATCCCTGTTTTCTGTATAGGAATGACATATTCACCGCTGTGCATATTAATAGAAAACCAATAGAGCGGCACTAAATGTAATGGCATTCCAGCCGTTCTTTTTGTACAACTGAAACAAGATGGAAAACTCCTGCCATCACAGAAAACCAAACTGGAGGCATATGGAGGTAAGGAAATCAAACAGCTGGCACAGCTGGCACAGCTAAACGCTCGTGTCACTCTGGCGGCAAGGAATACCCTCTGCAATTCTTTGTAGTGGATCAAGATGTACAACCTCTACTCTAAAATTCAGATGACATTAGACTGCATCGATCAAAGAGATTTAAATAAAGCTCTGAAACGCCTGCATCACCCTATGCGTACCATAGAGGCAGTGGGCGCACAAATGCCTAACTTCACAGTCTTTTCTGTCCTGGATGTGAAATG
>NW_024582978.1:260836-272529 GCF_018398535.1 Haplochromis burtoni | reverse complement strand
TTCCTCTTGGCAGATAAGTTGTACAGTCAAAAGATCAGAATCAGAATCAGAATCAGAAAGGGTTTTATTGCCAGATGTTGAGCAGGTTTACAACATTAGGAAATTGCTGCGGTGCTTCAGTGCAAACATACTGTCATAAAAATATAAAAATAAGAATAAGAATTAAAAGTGCTAAGTGGATAGATATATACATGATATATACATGAGTGCAGGTGGTGATCAGTGCCAAACATGGAATGATGCAGTGAACACAGCGTAGGGTCATGTGTTAGTGGTGGGAACAGTCATATGGTTATTGTTCATGTGTCCGACAGCAGAGGGGAAGAAACTGTTCTTATGGCGAGAGGTTCTGGTGCGAATGGACCGGAGCCTCCTGCCTGAGGGGAGCAGGTCAAACAGACTGTGTCCAGGGTGAGAAGGGTCAGCTGAGATCCGAGCTGCACGCCGCAGTGTCCTGGAGGTGTACAGGTCCTGCAGAGATGGGAGTCTGCAGCCAATCACCTTCTCAGCAGAGCGCACAACACGCTGCAGTCTCTGTTTGTCCCTGATAGTGGCTCCAGCGTACCACACGGTGATGGAGGAGGTGAGGATGGACTCGATGATTGCAGTGTAGAATTGCATCATCGTCCGTGTTGGCAGGTTGAATTTCTTCAGCTGCCTCAGGAAGTACATCCTCTGCTGGGCTTTCTTAATGACGGAGGTGATGGTGGGCTCCCACTTCAGGTCCTGGGTGATGGTGGTACCCAGGAAGCGGAACGAGTCCACAGAGGTGATGGGGGTGTCAGTCAGGATGATGGGGGGGAGTGGAGCTGTGTGCTTCCTGAAGTCCACAATAATCTCCACTGTCTTCTGGGCATTCAGCACCAGGTTGTTGTGGCTGCACCAGGACACCAGACGTTCAACCTCCCTCCTGTAGGCAGACTCATCCCAGTCCGAATTTCAACTCTCCATTTGGCAGATTCTGCTTTCTCAGAATGCCATATGGAATCAACTCAGCCAGTGAGGTGTTCCAGAGTGCAGTAGAGCAGATCTTTGCTGGATACTCCTGTGCTGTCATCGTTGACGACATAATCACTGGTGGAAGAGATATGAAAGAGCATTAACAGAATCTCAGAATGGTACTCAACCGTGCGAGGGAAGTCAAACTGCGACTTAACCCCCTAAAGTGCAAATCCTACTCAAAGAAGTCTGTTATATTGGACGTGTTTTCACAGGCAAAGGCTTAAAGCCTGACCAGCAAAGACCAAAGCAATTAATGAGATGCCCACACATTAGAAAACGTCATACCTCCAAATCTAAACTGATCATCAGCCATAGTCACAATCCTAAACAAGCCCATACAGTCAGCTCCAGCCAGACTGCAGCGTATGATGCTGAGACTGCAAAGGTACAACTTCCAGATGGTGTACAAAAAAGGCTTGTAGATGGCTGAACAGTCCTCTCAGCTGGCTGGCTGTTCTTACATTAGATGATCTGGGAGAGTTTGCAAGCCAAAACTCCACGTATGAACACTAAGGCGTAGAAGATGGACTGTTTAAAAATGCTATTGCTATTCGTGGAAACTACATGTAACTTGATGATGACAAAGTGAAATGCTGATTATGTTCTTACCAGTGAAAGAGTTTCAGGTTTGAAGTGAATGATTATTTTCAAGCTATAATGCTATAAACTAGAATCTATTGTTAATGCATTATGCTGAAGATGTCGTTAGTCATACAGTCCTAAGCTACAGAAAGAACATCTCACCAGTGTTATTGTAAAACGGGGGTTTCCCATATCTGTTCGAAGCAAATAGTGCACTGCGCATGCACCAGTAAAATGTCTAAGACAGGACTGTGCCGGGTCCCCAGCCCTGAGTCAAGCTGTTTGCATGTAATGTCTCCTCAGTTACAGTAAATGCTTACAAAGAATCACGAATCCAGCGTCTTTACTAAAGATCAAACAGTTAGAATAACAATACTAAGAATCGGTCAAATATAATGATGCGGTGAATTCACTGACTTTATAAAAGCCCAGAACATTCTTTAGTGAAATTACTTAATACAATAATTTAAAAACTGTATTGTATTGTGAAAGCACCAGACTTCCGGTTCAATCCGAAAGTAAAGGTGGATTCATTGTGGGAAGGGCGATAAACTAGTGCAAGGTGAAGGAGGTCTGTTCATCTGTTTTCTTCCTCTCGGTCACTTTAATCTGGTTCTTCGGTCTGTCAGATTAAACTGGAGTCGTCCAGGAGGATGAGGATAACCGTGGTGCTTGTCTCCCTCCTGCTCGGTAACATCACCTTTATTCCTCTTTCTGTTTCTGTCAGTTTGATCAGTCAACAGTTGAAATACTCACTTGGCGCACACACGCACCGAGTGTGGCGATTCTTCACGTCCAGTTCACGTTATTTCACCACAGTAACAACTTAAGATTACTCAGATATAACTTGTTAAAATGCCAGTATGAAGTTAAGAACATGAAGTCGTCTGTGTGAGCATCTGTATCAGTTCTTAATCGCTGCTTTCGGCTCCCTCCCGTGTGCGTGTTTTCTTACGTTTTTCATTCTTTCCTCATTACCTCTCTGTCTCTCTGTCATCCCTCTCCCTCACTTACAGTTGGGTAAATATTTAAATTCCACCGCTTTTCACAGAGATATCAACATTGGTATAACTGATAGCTCAGGTGGAAGCAGGACTGCTCTGCGTTCAAATATGGGTTGATTACTTGCGCAGAGTGCAGAAGAACAAAACATGATCTGCGTCGGACACATCCGCATTACACAGTAACTGTGTCATTTGCGTAAATACGCACATGCCAATGTACTGGTATTGTGCAGTGTCATACTGGGTATTTATTAAAGTCGGTAGCCTATTAAAATCCTGCCAGTCCACTGCTTGACTGCGTGCATGCATTTTGTACTGGGTTTCCCCTGCCGCTGTGAAACTGGCGACCCCAGGTCATCAATAAGCATCAATGCTGTTGAAACCTGCCTACTGAATTGTACTTTGCTTCTCTTACTTGACAGATGATGATGATTTACATGCAGTGACACATTTATTAGGCTACTTGAAAATATATTTCATTAAATTACAATGCATGTGGAACATTATGATATTAGGCAGAAGACTTGGTCCTGAACAGACTGTGTTCTCTATATGTCAGTATAAAGCATAGCATTAGTTTATTAATGTTTATTAAATTAATTGTATTTATATTTATAATCAATAACTAACATTTCTGTTCATCTAAAGGTCGCAAAAGAAAATGCATGAACATCAGAGAATCGCTGTATATTGACTAACAGTACTTACTGTCATGTCACGCTGCGGCTCTGAGGCAGGAAATTTCCTTATTTTCTTGATTTACACACCTGTGCTCCTCCTGCATGTTTTTACACGTGCTGACAGAGTTTTCACACAGTGTGTATACCTCTGAGGATTTAAACTATAGTTATATTGAATAAGTGACATTGTCATGGTCCTCCATCTCTGAGTTATGGACTTAAGAGTTCTCTTTGTTGTTGACTAATTCCTGCTTGATTCATAGTTAGTATATTGTTATGTTTTTTCAGTTTTGTTTTTAGTAGATATTTTCTAGCTTATTTCTATAGGTTCTGTCTTAGTTTTGTAATCTAGTTTTGCAATTCTGGTTCAGTTCAGCTGTGTCTACTTTTCCACTTGTTTTTTAAACATTAAAATAATTCATTTAAATTCTGTCCTATTTATATACCACTAGTTCAGAACAACAGTCACGTCAAGGAGCTTAATATTGTAAAGAACCTACAGTATTAGAATCAAAACCTCAACAGTCAGATGATCCCCTATGACCAGCACTTGGTGACTGTGTGAAGGAAGATAAACAACAACAAAAAAGGGAGAGAAAAGACAAGGGTAATGACATCCTGTAGTGGTGTATAAATGCACGGGGAATGAAAATAATGGGAAAGGAGGAAAAATGCATCATGGGAAGCCTCCAGCAGCCTGACCTCATAACTAAGGAATGAGTCAGTGTCACCTGATCCACCCCTAACTATGACAAAACTCAGATCTGCTTTCAGAAACTGATCTCCAGTCTGTTTTTTAGCCTCAGGAACTCAGGACAGAAGTTCACCCACTACCGTTTTCGTTTTGTAGTTTCTTAAATTTCAAAATAGAAACAGGAAAGCTGGACTTTCTTTTCATGTGTTTGCACAATTGAGCTACAGATAATTCTACACCGGCTCACATTGTTTGTTTAGTATGGAACTCAGATTGATTTAACCTCTTTCTGCGTCCTCAGTTTCCCAGTATGCCTCAGGAGTCGAGGTGTATGAGGGGGAGGAGTCTGTCCTTCTGCTCTGCCAGCTTCCCGTTCCAGCTGAAGAGGGTGTAGTTGTGTGGGGACGCGATGACCTGAATCCTTCAATCATCCATGTTCGCACAGAGGAAGGTGATTATCTTACAGAGCAAAATAAACAATACGTCAACAGAACATCCATTCAAAAGGACGCCCTGAAGACCGGAGACCTCAGCCTCACTCTGAGAAAACCTACATTCTCTGACAGTGGACTCTACACCTGCACCGTACGCAAGGTTGGAGAAAAACAGAACCAGACTGAAGTGCAACTAAAGGTCAAAGGTCAGTGCTGTAGATTCCCCTTAGAGAGTGACCAGAGAGAAAAGTGACCATTCAACATTACAAAGATGAAAGGCTTTCAGGAACAGTCAACATAACCAGAGAAGATCAAAGGCTACGTTCACACTGCAGGTCTTAATGCTCAATTCCAATTTTTTGATCAAATCTGATTTTTTTGTCTGGTTGTTTACACTACAAATAAAATGTGACAGCAAACGCGCTCTAGTGTGAACCTCAAAGCGGCCTGCATGCGCAAAAGAAGACGTCACACACAACGCGCTCTGTTTAGACCCAGACCAAACAGTATTGTTTGACTGATGGCCCTTAATATAAAGACTTGTTTCGGACTTTACGTTTCCCAATTTTGCTTTAAGTTATAAAGTTATTTTGTTATTTACATATGGCCTAATAATGATCCTTATTGCTGTTTTAGAGAGGAGCGGTGCTTCAAAGGATAGTTGCAGATTTCTGTCAGAATCTGCAGATTATACAGTACAAATAAAATGTTCACGTTTCTCCAACGTTGTCTTCCCAACAGTTTCACTACATCTACACTGGATGGCCAGGAAGCGTTCACGATGTCTTCTCCGGCGCTGATAATTGGCGTCTGTCTTGTGTCAGTGACGTAAAAGACGGATTTAATGCGACATGACCGTTCAAACAGCAGTCGCTTTCTAAAACATCAGATATGTATCGGATTCAGTACCACATACGAAAGTGACCCAGATCGGATTTGAAAATATCGGATTTGTGCCGTTCACACTGTCATACCATGATCGGATATGGGTCGCATAGGGTCAAAAAAGTCTGATTTGATGCGCTTTCGCCTGCAGTGTGAACGTAGCCAAGGTCAGACTTCTGTTTAAAAAGGATAAACCAACATATAACTGTGATTTCATCAGCAGAAATCATTATAAAAACAATCAAAATAAGATTTAAAAATCTTAAATCCATTTGAAGCAGAGGTCATACTACAATTCATTTCAATTAGCATTGTTATTATCAGTGAATTCATATTAATTATTAATGAATTCTTCAAAACATTCAGCATCATGTTCAGGTTGTGTTTGTGTTCATTACAGAGCGTCCTCCTCCTCCTCCAATCTGGCCCAAAGTTCTCCCAGCGGTCCTGGTTCCGGTGCTTGTCCTGGCTATTGGCATTAGTGTTTTCATGTGTCTTGTATATCAAAGGATGAAGAAAACAGCAGGTGGGTGTAGCAGTGTGTGAGTGGGTGGGTGGCCCTTTATAGATCACCATAGTAACAAATGCTGCATACCTGGCCTGCTCCTAAAGGAGCGGTGCTTACAGTTTCAGTTTTACATTTGATGTCACTGAGCAAAGTTTCTACAGAAGCCCCAACTCGTTAGGATGCCTGGGTCGTTGACCCAGAGGTTTGAATTTATTATATTATTTATCATTTCTAGTCTTTGGTTTCTTTGTCTGTGTTCTGTCTTATGGTTTACGTCTCGGTTCCCTCTGTTGCAGTGCCTGCGTGTGAGTCTGTGTCTTTAGTTCAGTCTGTGTTGTTTCCTGTTTTATTTTGAAGGTCCATGTCTGATGTTAATGTATCTGGTTTTGCTTCCCCTGTTTCGTTAGGCCTGATTTGCCCCAGCTGTGTTTCCCTCCTGTTACTCATTCCCTGATTGCTCCCTCTGTGTATTTAAGCCCTGTGTTTCAGTTTGTCTGTGTCGTGATCTACCGGTTTCTATGCTGTGTGTTCTGTCTGCTTGTCTGAGTTTATTTGGAGTCTGAGTTTTGTTACCTTTTTTGAGTTCAGCATTAAAGCTGTTTTTGAGTTTACATTGTGCCTCCGAGCGTCTGCACTTTGGGTCCACCATTCCTGCCTGCACACAGCCGTTCCATAACACAACTACTACATGTTCTGACTGGATATAAAAAACAAGATAACATTTTTTCTATTTTCCCCAGAAATCTGTTTGGAAAATTATTATTGATAACTTGACAGAGTAAACCTATAACACACCTGTCTCTGTTGGACAGGTGTGTTATAAAAATGTGTGGTATGAATCTGTATCTGTCCTTCTGGCAGCAGAGCTGAATCAGCCTGAGCAGCATTCCTTCTGCCTGTCCAGCAGTGGTGTGTGGTGACACTTATAGGAAGACTGCCAGAAATGATGCTTTCTGCACTTCTTCTTGGCTGGAGAATTGTAAAATATTATTACCTTTATAGTTGTCATGTAATTATTTATTTAATTTTGATTTATTTAAAACCATTTCTAACAATAAAACACCATGAAAACACCCCAATACACATAAAATTGTATAAAAAGGACATCAATTATCAAAAGTAAATGTACTATGGCTTAAACTCTGTACATCATGGAAATAAGTGATTCCTAATAGATGTTTTTTTGAAAGATGGAGCCTGCATCTGTTCAACTTACCAGTTTTATTAAACCGTGTTGCCGAGATGGTAACAGAGAAGTGAAAGAGCCAAACGCAGGTTGCCTCAAACACTTCTCCTCCATCAGGCTCCCCGTAAAGACCCAAAACATGTGTGTGCAATCAACCAGAAAAAAGCTACTGACCTCTCAGTGTCATTAAATCACATTTCTCTCAACGAAGACCCCCAATGCAGGATTTAAACCTCATGTCAAAAGAACAAATAGAAAGGTATTGTAACCTTTATTAAAGTCAAATTCAAAGAGCATTGAAATCCAAAAAGCCAAAAGAAGTCCAAAAGAACACAAGGGTAAAAAAAACAATGAACAAAACAAGGATTAGAAACCCGAGGAGGACAATACAGAAACTCTGACAAAAGACAAAGGTATGCTGGAGCTATGTCTACATACAGATACAATGAGGACTAAATAGGGTAGAGTGGAAACACCTGAGTGGAGTTTGTATATTCTTGTTGTGCTATCTGAGTTCTCTGTGTGGATATTCCTGGCATCTCAAACCTGCCAAATGAAAAATTAAAGGAAACCCCTTGTGAGTGAGAGAATATAAATAAGTAGCCTCATCTCATTTCTAATGTTTTTAAATCAGTTTTAATGTCTTGTGCAGTTTCCTCTTTCTATACCTCTGTGAAACCTCTCAATTGTCTTTTGTCTGAATAGTTGAACACAAAATAACTTGACTTAATGGCAATTATTCCTCAAACTGATTTTTTAAAACACTTTGAACACTGATTTTTGTCTCAACTATACTTCAAATGTTTGTTTTTAATGTGATTTACAGTTTCTGTTTGGCACAGCTCATGTTCTGCTCTGTTCCCTCAGTCTGCCAGCTCAAAGTTGTTGATGTGACAGAGGGAGCAGAGTCTGTCCTGCTACCCTTCATATCCAAAAAACTGAAGAATCAGGAGACCGCCAAAGTGGAGTGGAAACATATCCAAGAAGACGAAATGAAGGTCGTGTATGAGAAGGATCGGAAAAGTCAAGACGTACCTGACACAGGCCCCGTAAAGATGAAGAAAAATCCATGGATTACAGGAAACGCCAGCCTAACTTTGTCAGATCCTCACTCTGAAGATGGAGGTGTTTACATATGCACCATGTATGACACGCATGGAAAGGCCCTGAAACAGAAAGTAGTGGCACTCTGGGTCAAAGGTCAGTATTAGAGGATGTTAGCTTGAAAGATCCTGATGATGTCTTAGGGTACGTTCACACTGCAGGTCTTAATGCTCAATTCCGATTTTTTGATCAAATCGGATTTTTTTTGTCAGGTTGTTCACACTACAAATAAAATGTGACAGCAAACACGCTGCTGTGTGAACCCTCAAAGCGGCCCTTTGAGGACGTCACACACAACGCGCTCTGTTTAGACCCAGACCAAACAGTATTGTTTGACTGATGGCCCTTAATATAAAGACTTGTTTCGGACTTTACGTTTCCCAATTTTGCTTTAAGTTATTTTGTTATTTACATATGGCCTAATAATTATCCTTATTGCTGTTTTAGAGAGGAGCGGTGCTTCAAAGGATAGTTGCAGATTTCTGTCAGAATCTGCAGATTATACAGTACAAATAAAATGTTCACGTTGTCTTCCCAACAGTTTCACTAACATCTACACTGGATGGCCAGGAAGCGTTCGCGATGTCTTCTCGGGCGCTTCTCCGGCGCTGATAATGTCTGTCTTGTGTCAGTGACGTAAAAGACGGATTTAATGCGACATGACCATTCAAACAGCAGTCGCTTTCTAAAACATCGGATATGTATCGGATTCAGTACCACATACGAAAGTGACCCAGATCGGATTTGTGCCGTTCACACTGTCATACCATGATCGGATACGGGTCGCATAGGGTCAAAAAAGTCAGATTTGATGCGCTTTCGCCTGCAGTGTGAACGTAGCCTTAGTGTGTTAACTTGCTTTGTTTCAAAGAAACATCTGCAGTCACATTTTAGGATATTATTACATTGTCTGTGAAGGTCTCGCTTCACATAAGTGACAGCAGTTGTGAGCTGTGTTGATGCAACAGGCAGTTACATTTGTAGGGAAGAGCACATCAGGTTACAAAATGGGTTACCTCATAGCATTTCAGAATGGTTTGCAGTTGCAATTGTGCAGATTTCCCACTGAAGCATTAATCTCCAGTAATAGTCAAGAAGTGGGAAGAGGTTTTTTTTTTGCAGATGAAATCATAGAGAATAAAACTACAGTCCTAAGTAATAACTATATTTAGTACAAAGTAATTGTTTTCAGCAAAGACATTTTCAGGAAACAGGAAAAACAGCTCTGAATGTGAGTGTCTATTATCCTCTGTCCTTCATACTAACTACACACAGTCACGTGATCTTGGTCTTGGTCAGGACTCTGATCTGACCTGATGCTGTGTTTCTTCTTTACAGAGGGCTGGCTGAAAACCATCAGAAGCTTCTTCCCGTGTGCCAGACAGAACAGACAGAATTATGTCATCTGAATGAAAAGGCAAAGGTGAATCTGTTCACTGTTCAGTCAATGTGATTCATCTCTTGATGAAGCTTTTCCAAATGAAACTCACAGTAATAAGGTCATTACCAAATGAAAAGTCACATTGACAAAGATGTAAAACTACTGTGTGTTTGTGAGCTCTCAAATGTCTGTTTCAGTCAGTTTGAACACTTGACACATGCACTCAGCACAACCTGAACTAATATTCAGATCGTCTGTGCACACTTTAAACTAAAGTTCTGCATAGAGAGGTGAGAGCAGGAAAGTGTTTTTTTAGTACATTTTTAATAAAATTTAAGATTTATTTCATTTATTTAGGAATAAAATAGAAAAATTCTAAAAATGTTAGCTATCTAACATTTACAAAGGTAAACAGTTACTTTGATGACAGATGTCTGTACTAATTGATACTGTAGTATTTAACTATTTTAACTTTGATTTCAATTTACTGAAGGTTACCTGTGGGGTTCAACAGGGTTCAGTGCTGGACCCCAAACAGTTTATACTGGACATGCATGAATCGTATCTAAATTACTAAAACTTTATTTGCTGTAATGTATCATCAGTTACAGTCATTTATTTTTCTCTGGGAAAAGTTTAGAACAGTGCCTGAATGCAGTGGAGAAAAATGTTGCGACAGATACATCATCACTAAATGACAGCAAAATAAAATGTATAATAATTAGTAACTAGTCAAAAGTAGCTGTTATAAATTATTAAGAGTGTGTACCACTATGTGAGTTTTAAAAACATGGTGCTAAAAAATATGAAAGTGAATCAAAACTTTCATTGTTTATAAAAAAAAGAATATTTTTGTGTGTGTTTATTTCTGTATGTTTATTGTTATTTATTCTTTCAAAATTATTTTACTTTTTTTTTTATTATGTTTTCCTTTGGTCTTAGTTTCGTTTATTTAGAATATACTGCATGTGAAAAGTGTAGTTGGAACATGCTATAGCTTCAGCTTTCAGCTTTAAGACTAAAATCTCCAGTTCAGTTCATTTTTTGTCATTTATTTATTGTTATAGCATCTCTTGGTTGTTATGGACTGTTTAAAAATGCTATTGCTATTCGTGGAAACTACATGTAACTTGATGATGACAAAGTGAAATGCTGATTATGTTCTTACCAGTGAAAGAGTTTCAGGTTTGAAGTGAATGATTATTTTCAAGCTATAATGCTATAAACTAGAATCTATTGTTAATGCATTACGCTGAAGATGTCGTTAGTCATACAGTCCTAAGCTACAGAAAGAACATCTCACCAGTGTTATTGTAAAACGGGGGTTTCCCATATCTGTTCGAAGCAAATAGTGCACTGCGCATGCACCAGTAAAATGTCTAAGACAGGACTGTGCCGGGTCCCCAGCCCTGAGTCAAGCTGTTTGCATGTAATGTCTCCTCAGTTACAGTAAATGCTTACAAAGAATCACGAATCCAGCGTCTTTACTAAAGATCAAACAGTTAGAATAACAATACTAAGAATCGGTCAAATATAATGATGCGGTGAATTCACTGACTTTATAAAAGCCCAGAACATTCTTTAGTGAAATTACTTAATACAAAATTTAAAAACTGTATTGTATTGTGAAAGCACCAGACTTCCGGTTCAATCCGAAAGTAAAGGTGGATTCATTGTGGGAAGGGCGATAAACTAGTGCAAGGTGAAGGAGGTCTGTTCATCTGTTTTCTTCCTCTCGGTCACTTTAATCTGGTTCTTCGGTCTGTCAGATTAAACTGGAGTCGTCCAGGAGGATGAGGATAACCGTGGTGCTTCTCTCCCTCCTGCTCGGTAACATCACCTTTATTCCTCTTTCTGTTTCTGTCAGTTTGATCAGTCAACAGTTGAAATACTCACTTGGCGCACACACGCACCGAGTGTGGCGATTCTTCACGTCCAGTTCACGTTATTTCACCACAGTAACAACTTAAGATTACTCAGATATAACTTGTTAAAATGCCAGTATGAAGTTAAGAACATGAAGTCGTCTGTGTGAGCATCTGTATCAGTTCTTAATCGCTGCTTTCGGCTCCCTCCCGTGTGCGTGTTTTCTTACGTTTTTCATTCTTTCCTCATTACCTCTCTTGTCTCTCTGTCATCCCTCTCCCTCACTTACAGTTGGGTAAATATTTAAATTCCACCGCTTTTCACAGAGATATCAACACAGGTATAACTGATAGCTCAGGTGGAAGCA